>NC_079415.1:18047909-18095409 GCF_026213295.1 Gadus chalcogrammus | reverse complement strand
TGTCTAAAGAGGAATACAAAAGACTGTGAAAAGGTAAAGGGCTGGAATTCCATCTTTATTCATGGTCCAAGCTGAGTTTCCTTCATTCTTGTGTTGAGTGCCACCTCAAGGGGAAGGGAAATACGTTTAGAGCGCCTTATTTTATTAATTAAAATATCGATATATGGGGCGATATTTCCTGTCTAACTCTTCAGGAATAAAGCATAAAAATGCAAAAAAAGTCTGACAAATAATATATATATCTATATATTTTATATATACTTTGAAATATATACAAATAGATTTATATTTATATGCATATATTTTGTCCCACGTCACAATAGAGTACTAAAGTGTGACGTCACGTTTCCATAGCAAAACAAACAAAATTACAAGGGGAAATCCTATGCCACACAAAGAAATATAGAAAAGGAACGTTCTTTTTGCGAATTGATTTGCAAGTTTGTTTTACCAATGATGTAAGTAATATTGAGAAATCTTTCTCGTGCTCGCAAATGTCTTTATAAAAACTTTTATAAAAACGCAAACTTTTGCTTTTAATACCCCAGAGGAATACATGAATGCCTCGACATGTTTAGATTGGTAGTGATTTTCACCTCTTGAAATGATTTATTTTCATTTTGAAAGATACAACACATGGAAGCAATGGAAAACGCCATCTCTCGTTCGGTTGTTTAGAACTGAAAGTCCGGTTGCCAGGACAACGTGACGTTGTCACTTTAGTAGCCCATAGTCAATCTTTGACTTGCCTCATCTCAAGGAAGCGTGTGGACAGCAGGGCTTTCTTGGCGGGGAATGGTTCTAGGTCAATGCATTGTGCTGACACATCCCTATATGTTAGCACTGCTACTTTTGGGTCATGAAATACAATACAAATGTTGTATTGTAGATATATTGTTGAACAGAAAACAAGAAGTTGGTTTTGCAACAAATCTTTTAATGTTTTCCATAAAGCCTATTTGAGACTTAGTAACCAGACTGGTTATCTAAGGCAGTATCTTGAACTTGTGTAACCCGGGTTGTGTATATCTCTCTGCAGAGTTAATAGAGATCAATGTTTTCTTCAATGGAGAGTCATGTGCTGGTGTTTTAATAAACTGGTCTCTGTTCGGGATCCTTGTGTTTGCTCTCTCTTCTGCCTTTTGCCCTGAGTGGTAAATACAATCAGTGGTGTCACAGCCAGGGCAAGCCCTTATTGACAATAATACAAATGTTTGCGTGCTTGTGCGTTCATTTTATATCCTAGATTTATCTGTAAGTGAATGGGACTACTTTTTCTCAAACCAGTAACGCATAGCACCACAAGCACTAGGTGGACTGAGAAAAGATTGTGCAACAAATATTATATTATTATATGATATATTATTATTATTATTATATTAATATTATATTAAATAAATATTATCATCGTGAGTGAGTGTCGGGGTTCGTAGAAGGGTCACCCCAGGGCGTCCATGTTTATGTACAAGACTAGGGCTACATTCCAATAGTCATTGTTGCTCCACCTTGCCTCCTAAACCTCTATTGCACCCACTGTTTCAATATGTACTGAGCTAGGAAGGCTCCAACAGCGGGCCAGTGGAAGTTCCATTAACAACACGCCTGTTTTACATTATTAATACTTTTAGCAGTTTAGGGAAAGTATCCCCTAAACTGGTCCTGTCCTCCTGCCCGACCACTAGCTACTGCTCACCAGCAACCTTTATCTAAACAGTGACTCTCCTTGAGTCTTAGGACCCACTGAGGCCCTGTGTACAGGCGACATGAACACAAACACACAGACTGTTGTGCAGGCCTACAGATAATGATAGAAAGTTAAACAAATAATCAATATGATTTACTACCGAATCCAAGCAACAGTGGAGGAGGAATAGGATCCAGTGTTGGAACGCAGCCTCAGTGGCAGGTCCTTAGGTCATCCCAGTGGTTCCTGATGTTCTGGATCCTGTGGATGTTCCTCAGGGCATTCTGGACCAGCTGGACGTGGTGGCGGCGCTGGTAGCGGCCACGGTGCACGATGTGGACCACCCGGGCCGGACCAACTCCTTCCTGTGCAACGCGGGCAGTGAGCTGGCCATCCTTTACAACGACACGGCGGTGCTGGAGAGCCACCACGCCGCGCTGGCCTTCCAGCTCACCGTCAGGGACAGCAAGAGCAACATCTTCAAGAACATCGACAGGTCGGCCTCTTCATTTACATTTACACTCAGGGGATTTTGCTTTTATCCAAAGTGACTTACAACCATTCATTCACACATTCACACACCGACGGTGGAGTCAACCACACAGGGAGACAGCCAGCTCGTCAGGAGCAGTCATGGTGAGGCGTCTTGCTCAGGGACACCTCGACACTCAGCATCTAGGAGGAGCCGGGGATCGAACTAGCAACTTTCCAGTTGCAAGCCAACCCGCTCTACCTCCTGAACTACTGCCACCCCCCCTTGTTGCTGCTGTCTTCATCATTCAGTCTGAAGCTTCTGAGATGTTTCAGAGACTTGGCAGCTTAGCTTCCAATGTGCTCTCACAAACAAGACTTCATTTCAGAGCTGATTCAGAGCTCCATGCTGTTGCAGGCGAGCTCAGATCTGGGCGAACAGCGTTTCACTTTCTATATCCCTTCCTATTTGCTGGGCTGATCCTGTCCCTGGAGGCGGGGATCAGTACGCAAGTCACTGGCGAACAGAACCTCGGCCAGCAGTAGTGAACTGTAAAAGGCCTCTCCCACTCGTCTGTACGTTATGTTGTTCCTGATGAAGTGCGTTCCCCTGCCGTGTGCAGGACCCAGTTCCGGACACTGCGGCAGGCCATCATAGACATGGTCCTGGCCACTGAGATGACTCGACACTTTGAGCACGTCAACAAGTTTGTCAACAGCATCAACAAGCCCATGGCTGCCATCGAGGAGTCCAACTCAAATGTGAGCACCGTACCCGTACATTTCAATGAACAAATCAATATTTATTTAAATGAATTCTGTATGTAATTGATTGAATGATTGATTAATTGATCTTTATGGTTTAATGAGCGATGAGCCGAATGAGAGCCATGAGCTGCTGCCCTCCTCAGAGCGAGAACAGTGACGGCGAGGGCCAGGAGAACATCAGGAGTTCTCCTGAGAACCGTCTGCTGATCAAGAGGATGATGATCAAGTGTGCTGACGTGGCCAATCCCTGCAGGCCGCTGGAGCTCTGCATCGAGTGGGCAGGACGCATCTCAGAGGAGTACTTCGCTCAGGTCGGTGTCAACAAGCTTGATTGACAGCGCAGGAATAGCAATCCGAAATGACTCATGTCTAATCGTCCCCATCTTATGCAAGGCGTTTGGTCAAATGCAATCTCCTGACATTCAGAACACTTTTATTTACTTTATCTATCTATTTTTAAGAATATAAGGCTTTCCACAATAACATAAAAAAATTGCATCACCTTTGTTTAGTCATCATCGGTATGATTTTTACAGAATGAAAAGGTGTTTTGTGCAAACCAATGTTTGCACACAGTCAACAAATTGAATCTATGAAGATGGAAGGATTGTGTAGATATCAGTAGGACGGGGCCTTCCCTGGTTATTCTAACACTAGAGTACTTAACCACAGTGGTCCCTGTGCGACCCCCCCCCCCCCCCCACCCCCAGACGGACGAGGAGAAGCTGCAGGGTCTGCCCGTGGTAATGCCCGTGTTCGACAGGAACACCTGCAGCGTGCCCAAGTCCCAGATCTCCTTCATCGACTACTTCATCACAGACATGTTTGACGCCTGGGACGGTAGGGGCTCACCGCCGGGGCGCTGTTCAATGTGGGCTTCATGGAGTATTGTTCACTGCATGCTGAGCTTCTTGAGTACCGTGTTCAGTGTGTACTGAAGTCTGAGTTCAGTGTGTCATCGTTCACTTGAATCTCAGTGGCAAGGGGGGGGTCCCTTACGGAGGTGGATCACAGCATGACAGGACCAGTGCACCCACAGGAGTCTGTAGTGTTCCACATCATACTATTCCCTCATTCCTCCCTTTCAATCCCCTCATGTCTTACATGATACAGCGTGCATGTTGCTTTGCAGCATACTTTATTATAAAGGGAGCAGAGAGGTTGAGGGCTGAGTGGGGTCATGTAGGCCTAACCCCCACCCACCCCGCTACCATTCCCACTGCTTTCTCCTCCCCATGAGGACCCTTGTTTACTGCTGACCCCGGGCCTAATGGAGGCCCCGGGGCCCCTGTGGGATTAAGGAAGGGAAATTCAGCAGAATCCTGGTCAGATCTCGCATTTCCTGTCCTCTCCGTTCCACGGGGAGAGGGTCTGAGCTCAGGGGGCCGGGTCGTGGTCTCTTACGTGCCATTTGGTGGTTAGAAAGCATCTTCAACACAGAGTGAATACCACTCTTAACATCCCCCACTGGGAATCGAACCCCTAACCCTGGAAGAGTGCGTGCATGTATATCTAGAAAGATCGATGTGGTTATATTTGTGTGTGTGTGTGTGTGTGCGTGTGCGTGTGCGTGTGCGTGTGTGTGTGTGCGTGTGTGCGTGTGTGTGTGCGTGTGTGTGTGTGTGTGTGTGTGTCAGCCTTTGCCAGCCTCCCCGGACTGATGGAGAACCTGTCTGAGAACTACAAATACTGGAAAGGCCTGGATGAGATGAAGTGTAAGAGTCTACGTCCTCCACCGTCTCCCTGACGCCCACCATCACCACCACCACCACCACCAGCTCCTCTCCTCCCTCCTCCTACGTCACCATGGGACATGTATCTATGTCTATACCGACCAACACTGCCACGCAGCGACAGCCAGAGGCCCTAGTCCAAAACAAACCGGTTCTTGAACCCTATTCTAGTGATGGACTGAAGCTCTGGGGGACAATATAGAGGACTAGGGGCCCGCACCTCTGGGGAACATGACAGGATTTAAGACTCCTCTTCCTGATCCAGTTTTTATGGTCTGATTGAGCATCTGAACAACAGAAGATAAAACCAATTTTAGCTCTTGACTGGCATTTCCCGCTCCGCCCCCCTTTCCGAACTGTCTCTGTGTTAGTAGAACATAGGACTTGTTTTGGACCGCAGGGCCCACCTGACAATCTTCACCAGGCCAGAGCCAATGGACCACGCTAGAACAAACAACTGCACTTTAGATGAATGCTGTTGAGCTTTCCTGGTTTTGGTTTAATTTATTAATATAATTATAATCATTATTTCAAGTGTTTTGAAAAAAAGTCTTAGTCTGTATATGTTGTTGTGGGACGACTAGGTACTTTACAGCATCTTGATCCAGTCTGTACCATTTCTTGTTTCATTTTGTATTATTTTACTGTAACGCTAACAAGAGCACTGTTAAACCTACACTGTACGTTTTCAGATTGACTGCCTATAGTGGTTTGCGTTGCAGCTGCAGCTGCAGCTGCAGTTAAAGCAAAATCGGTTTTTGCTTGCCGTCATTTTTTGCTGGCCGTCCCACAGTAGTACGGCCAGAATAAAACAATTAAGAGCAGATAATAATCCCTCGATGGATCGACTGGTAGATGGTTGCATTTAATCCTTGAGAAACATCCTAGTTCAGCGTAGATGGCTGCAATAGAAAAGTGACAGTGCAGCTTTGAGTTATTTTTAACTCTTGTGCACTGCCAAAATCTGTTGTGTTTCATGGGTGCTGTGTTAAGTGAACATAGCGGTGAGATCCTTTCTGTTATACAGTGTTACAGTAACTCAATGGCAGTGGCAGGCTGTTTAATCCTGACCAACCAAACACTACTTTCAGGTGTAATTTATTCTCTCCTTAATTTAGCAGCCACACTAAGGTCCAACCATAATGCAATCAAAATGTTACAGTAGTATTTATACACACAAGTTCTTATGTGCGCCCTCTGGTGGATATCGAGGACAACTGCAGAGACACAGCTGTGTGATCGCAAAACAGTGGAAACTAACCCCAACCTCCCAAATCTTTTTTTTTTTCAAATGTTTTAAAATACTACAGATGGTTTAAATATTCAACTCTATTTTGATCTCTTTCTGGGGATATTGGAAGCAAAGGAAGACTTGTTGTCTGCTTGTTCTCATCATTATTAATGTTTTGACCCTTAATAGATGGCTTCACCACAGCCATCTCAGCATACATGGTGTTAGCGTGTTTTAGGCCTGTATATGTATATATTTATAATGTGGAATGGCCTTAAGTGTTTCTCTGTGCAGATTTCCTTATTGTCGCAGTACTCCTGAATACTAGTGTTACTTTAGTTATGGAGAGGGCTCCGATACTCATTCAATGTCACAGTGTTTTCTTTCAGGATGTGTTTATATAATGTCAACATGTGTCCCATGTACATTTTGGTTCAACCTGACGGGAAACGGATCAACCGTACACATCAGTCTGATCATGTCAAATTATGTTTTGTTGTGGACACAATATGCTTTTTTTTTTTCTTTTCTTTTTTACCCCCTCCAGCGACTCACACACCAACTGTATGGAACCATTTTGTAATAATAAAAAGAAAAAGATTGATTTCCAAGCAAAGTGATGATTTAAGTTCAACAGGTTGCTGGCCTCTCCCTTCAGTATCTCTCTGGGCCACCAGACCGTACTTGGGGACACCTTCTGAACCAGAACACATGACGTCCACAGTGTTCTCCCTTAAGCCACAGGGGTCCCCTCATAAACCCTGACATATCCCAGCCTTATATGTCGAAAAAACGAAGATCAAAAATATAAAAATGTTTTAAAAATAAATGTGCAAATACAAACTAAGAAATACTTCTTGATAAACAATCGTAATCAATAGAAAACAATAACAAAAGTAAAGTGGAGTCATTCCTTCTGAGGCCTAACCGAATGATGGAGAACAACATTTGACCTCCCTCAGACCTCCACCCTCTCCTGTGGTCATGAGGGAAGGCCAACGCAATTATCTCCTATTTCTAGGTAATCTACTTCCAGTTCCCTGTAATTGACATCTGTTTTTCAATTAAAGCAAGATGCTGACACAAAATAAACCACACAGTGTCAAATAACAGACATCCATATCTTATATAATAATATTATTCATAATGGTAATAAAAATATACTTGATCAATCCCAAGTACGATACAATGTTCTTTAATTCCATATAAAATTTGACAAATAAGAGATGAATAAACAATTAAGATTATTAAAATATAAAGTGAAATTTAATATAACCAGGACTTCTAGTTTGGCACAACCAATAATTCATACATTAAACACTTAAACGTAAAGCCAGTGATACACAGCGATCTTCAGTGGAACAAATTGTATACAAGCAGATGTGAAAAATAAACTAAAAAGAAATGTTGTGCCACAAAATAGGCACACAGACATTAAATATTAAACTGTTACAAAACACAGTCGTTTTTATCATCCATTGAGGCAAAAGGAAACAGACATTTCTCGCAGGTCAAAGTTGCAATCGCTAAATAATACTCATCATATCCGGAATGCAGTTTTCCAAAATCCATCGACCACAACAGTACAGAAAAGGTGCATGCGGAGGGACATTCGTCTATCATCAGAAGGACATGCACTGTGCAGCTCCTACGGCAACCACTAAATAAAATAATACTGCAAAGCATGATGGGCAACGTCTCCGGCCACCCTACCAGTCGCCGGCAGGGGGCCCAGACTCCAGCCTCCTGAAGAGCTCCAGGCTGCGCAGGTGAGACTGCCGCTCGGCGTTCTTCCACAGGATCATCAGGTGGTCGGTGGAGCAGGTCACCACTCCGTGCCCGACGAAGCTCAGGAACATCTGAGGAGCATGGAGAACATCAAACACACATGAGGACACAACCTATACCACAGAGAACATCCAACAAACACACATACACACACAGCGAGGACACAAGCTATACCACGGAGAACATCAAACATACACAAGGACACAACCTATACCACGGAGAACATCAAACAAGCACGAGGGCACAATCTATACCACGGAGAACATCAAACAAACACGAGGGCACAATATATACCATGGAGAACATCATACGCACACGAGGACACAACCTATACCACAGAGAACATCAAGTCACACCGAGGAAACAACCAATACCATCGAGAACAACAAACACACAGCGAGGACACAACCTATACCATGAAGAACATCAAACACACACCAAGGACACAACTTATACCACGGAGAACATCAAACACACACAAACACAGCAAGGACACAACCTATACTAGTCAAGGATGATAGGTTTTTGAGTTGAGGCAGAAACAAAGATAAAGCCTGCTCCTTAATGAGCTGTCTCTGTACTGTCTAACCCCTACCTGATCCTTAATGTCTCTGTACATTCTAACCCCTACCTGCTCCTAAATGTCTCTGTACTGCCTAACCACTAACTGATCCTTAATGTACTGTCCCCTACCTGATCCTTAATGTCTCGGTACTGTCTAGCCCCTACCTGCCCCTTAATGTCTCGGTACTGTCTAGCCCCTACCTGCTCCTTAATGTCTCGGTACCGTCTACTCTAACCCCTACCTGCTCCTTAATGTCTCGGTACTGTCTAGCCCCTACCTGCCCCTTAATGTCTCAGTACTGTCTACTCTAACCCCTAACTGCTCCTTAATGTCTCGGTACTGTCTAGCCCCTACCTGCTCCTTAATGTCTCAGTACTGTCTACTCTAACCCCTAATTGCTCCTTAATGTCTCGGTACTGTCTTGCCCCTACCTGCTCCTTAATGTCTCAGTACTGTCTACTCTAACCCCTAACTGCTCCTTAATGTCTCGGTACTGTCTACTCTAACCCCTAACTGCTCCTTAATGTCTCGGTACTGTCTAGCCCCTACCTGCTCCTTAATGTCTCGGTACTGTCTAGCCCCTACCTGCTCCTTAATGTCTCAGTACTGTCTACTCTAACCCCTATCTGCTCCTTAATGTCTCGTACTGTCTAGCCCCTACCTGCTCCTTAATGTCTCAGTACTGTCTACTCTAACCCCTATCTGCTCCTTAATGTCTCGGTACTGTCTAGCCCCTACCTGCTCCTTAATGCTTCAGTGCTGTTTAACCCCTAGCTGATCCTTAATGTCTTTGTTCTGTCTTGCCACAGTTTTAGGAGACGTTGTCAATGGTCGTGACCTCCTACCTGGACCGCCCCCGAGTGGCCGATCAGATCTCCTGTCAGCTCCAGGGTTCTGATGTTCGGGACCTCCGTTATCTTCCTCGAGGGAAGCTCCGCCTGTTTACTGGATCGCCCGAATGACCACAGTCCAAAGAACCCTGGAGAGAGGAGCAGGGTCAGAGGTCAGGAGGAAGACTCAGAGTAAGGCCCCTCAGGAGTAGGAGCCCTCAGGAGCGAGACCACTCAGGAGAGGGACCACCCAGGAGTAGGACCACCCAGGAGTAGGACCACCCAGGAGTAGGACCACTCAAGAGTAGGACTCCTCAGGAGTAGGACTCCTCAGGAGTGAGACCACTCAGGAGTGAGACCACTCAGGAGTGAGACCACTCAGGAGTAGGACCAACCCCAGGGTTTTACCTGCTGTATTGACCTTACTTAAGGGAGCAGCAGTGTTATTCTGTGTGGGCGTACCTGGAGAGGCTGCCTCCGCAGGTAAGGGCAGGTCCTGGATCTCCCACATCCTCACACTGCCGTCTTCAGAGCACGACATCAATTCACTAGCAACACACAAACACAGGCACACACACCGTACACATCAGAAACACAACATGCATGACCAGTCAGAAGAGTCATCTTCCCTATTGTCATACAATTAATTTCCTGCCACACTCACTACGTCCTACTCCCTCTTCCAATTTCAAATCCCTTATATTTCACTACAGGGGGGTGGGTTCTAAAGTACTGTTCCCGACCAACCGACGGTTCTATGAATCATCGCAGGGTGAAGCCTGGCTCTCATAGATCCTCCTTTCAGCAATGCCATTGATTGAAACATATATGCAGCGAAATAAAGTTAAAGTACCTAGATGAGAGGTATGAACCCAAAGTCAGATTTGTTGGACATCTGGGTGACATCTCTCTGATTTCACTGCATTAGTCACTTTTGCCAAGGGAGATGCATATGGCTTAGGAGGTAGAGCGGGTTGACACACACACACACACACACACACACACACACACACACACACACACACACACACACACACACACACACACACACACACACACACACACACACACACACACACACACACACACCTGTCTGACAGCAGCATGGTGTGCAGGATGTTGGAGTCGTGGGCGGCCCTCCTGTAGGCCACCACCGTCTTGGTGAGGACACTGTATACGTACAGACCGCTGCCCACTGCTGCCAGGATTAGCTGGAACGAACACACACACACACACACACACACACACACACACACACACACACACACACACACACACACACACACACACACACACACACACACACACACACACACACACACACACACACACACACACACACACACACACACACAGTGTTTTAGAGGCTCATCTGAAGGGATTAGCATGTAGTTCCTCTAGCGGCCTTTAGGTGGCTCATGGCCCCGCCAGCATTCAAAGTCATTTAATTTTTGTATCAATTAATTAGCTACGCTACCAGTCCAACTCAGCAGCCACACATTCACCTCACTCCTTCTTACCGTGCCATTGGTGGTCAAATGCTGAATGGACATCTCGCAGGGCTTCGGAGAGCCCAGTCGGATTTCACTCTGGCTGTCGGCCTGTGACTCCTCCCACAGGATGTGCTCATAGGCCAGGATGTTCCAGTCGCTGGCGTCCCATAGGATGAGCTCGCCCACATGGGAGCCGCTGGCAAACAGCTCGTCTGGAAAAGGAAGACCGCACATTGAGGTTCCTTGTGGAAACCCAGTCCTGCATCGAGAACCACCAAGATCCAGGTCGCTGCTCAGAGACACGCCCCTCATTCACCATACCTAATCAAAACACTGCGTTGAGTTGGTTGCCAGACACCAAGGGGTTTGAGAGAACACAACATATCTTTCATAAAGATTTCCTTTGATTAGAGCTGTGTCCGGATTTGCCCTAGAGTTGATGTAGATCTGGGGTAGGAATTGCTCTACTGCCCCCTTGTGTTCACTTCAAGAAGAGGTGGAAGTTTATATGCAGGCAGCTCTATAAAATCCACGTTGTGTATCTTAGTCACACCATGGGCCTTTCTCAAACGTGCACAACTCTGAATTCAACGTCAGGGTTATGGAGTCTGCTTACACAAACACAGTGTGCGTGTGTGTGCGTGTCTGTGTATGCTCATGTGTTTCCGGTATCCGGTACAATACATCTCTTCTCATTGAAGAACATTGGCCCTGACAAACAGCCACAACTTAACAAAGCTGATGTCTGACCATTGACGGGGATGAGGGTACGGATGTTGTCCTGGTGGTCCGAGAGGCAGCGGACCTTGGCCAGGGTCAGCGGCAGTTCAGCCGTCAGCCTGTAGATGACTGAAAGAGATAAAACAACATGGTGGTTTTTGACAAATGCTTAAAGATCCTATATCAGGCTTTTTTTAGGGTCAATAATTGCATTTGGGGGTACTACTAGAAAAGGGTTTCATGTCTGTATGTTAAAAATACCCCACATCATTCTCACACTGTTCATTTCCGCAAAAACAATTTCCACGTCTTTCCAAATCGATGTTCTGTATCATGTCGCTAAAAGGCCCCCCTCCCGAGTAGCCCAGTCTGCTGTGATGGACTTAGATTTTTCTAGTTTAGCAGACATAAAACATGTACACATACATCATATAACAGTCCAAAGCAAAGGGAAAAGTCGAATATGCATGACATCACCCCTTTAACGTCTTAAGCTCCAGCTTATTTTGAATTGTCTAATTTGTCTAATTCATATGCTTGGTGTTTGAGTTGTGTTTGGTGTGTGTAAAAATGAATTATATGTGCTTGGAGCGGATTCTCTCATGTTTAATTTGATACGACTATTCCTACATAATAAGGGCAGTGTTGTATGCCTTTTGCTGCAAGAGTGATCATGGTCTTCCCAAATCTGGGGAACCTCGAGTTTAAGACTCAGCCTTCATGGGGTCAGGGGGTAAAGGCTGACAGGAACCTCTCTGATTCTATCTAAATAGCACAGCAGTGTTCTCTTACCGATATCTTTATCCATGGCTGCTGCTATGCAGTTCTTGGGCAACTCTACCAGTGCTGTGATCCCTAAAACCACAAACATGATCAAACATCTAGCACCAAGTGTCCTGATTTCAAACTGATCATTTTTCAGAGATCTACTGGTTACTATTTCTCACCAGTGTCGCTGTGGTTCTGTTGTTGGCACTGCAGCTGGAAATCGATGTTCCAAACACACAGCTCTGCTCCCCCAGAGAGCCACACGGACAGACGTTCTAGCACCAGCAGACACTGAGGAACACAGAACGTATCATCACTACCGTAGTCCTACTTAGAACACAGAGACAAACACTGAAGAACACAAAACGTATCATCACTGGTTCCCCTTAGAACACAGATATTCTAGAACCAGCAGACACTGGGGAACACAGAAAGCCTCATCACTGGTTGTCCTTAGAACATGGACATTCTACAACCAGCAGACACTGAGGAACACAGAACGTATCATTATGGTTTTCCAAAAGTGAAACATGGGAGAGTTCCACTCTCTCACCCCTATAAAACATACCAACAACACTCCTGAAAACTATCCCTGAATCTAAGATCTTAAAGATGCCATGGCTGTTCCATAATAACTAGAGTTTTCGCGCGCGCTTTACGCACGCTCAACCTCTCGTTGTAATTAAACCCATAGCAGTAATGTGGAAACCCCAGTCGATTATGTAACAAATTTCTGCACATTTTCTGTTACTACGTATAACATTCGTTCACCACAAATTACTCTTAAAAGCAGTGCCAACATTTAATTATTTTTTAACCATTCAGCGAACAAAAGGCAACAGGCTGATTATCATTGAGGGGGCCACTCAATGACATGCAGAAGCGTCATCAACACGCCAACTGAAGTGGTGTGAGAAATACCGACTGTCTACTCCTCATTCACATATAAGGTTATTTACATTTTCTACGTAGAAAATATTACCTCAGGAGTAAATATTATTCCGGAGATTTTCAGGGTACAAATGTCCGAATATGTTGTTCACAAATACGGCCCATCGGGAGAATATCAGGACTTACACATGTGTCTGAAAGCAGCTAGTGTGTGGTAACAGGGGTAATTGTTCAATGGAAAGTGTAGCATACTATTCATGCAAATCAATTATTAAATAGCTTTTACTGTTATTCAGGGCTGAAAAGTGCATTGACATTTTAAAATGCAAGGCAACTACTATTGGTTAGTTGAAAATAATAATCATCATTGAGGTTAAACATCTCTTCAAGTGTCCTGGTCAAGACAGGCAGCAGTAGCCTACAGTCACACATAGCATACAGGCAAAACATAAGAAAAATAAAACAACTAAAACAGTCCGCAGTGGGGAAGGCGGATATAAATATCGCAAGAATTTTCGTGAGGCTCAAGGAGGCTAGTAATATTAAGTTTGAGCAACAAAGAGTAAAGACACTTCGGGAGGCCAAGGATTAGAGTAATATTACATTTGAGGAATAAAGTGTAATCTTGTGGTGGACTCTATATACATAATTCACCTTACTGTGTTATTGACGTGTTTTCGTTGTGTTATAGGGACACTGTATCTTAAAGATCAACGTGACTTGTGTGTTGATATGCCGGTCGGCGCGATGTTAGAATTTAACGTCTTTTAAATGACAAAAAGAACGACCTTCCGTTGCTCGTTGAGGTGAGAAAATATCTCTTCCCTTCTTTTATCGCAATTTCTACAAAATAGACAGAACGTCTTACCTGGGAGAGTATGTTGACGGCAGAGCCGTTATGTTTAAAAACATAACGTCTTACCTGGGCGAGTTTGTCGATGGGGTGCGTGCACATGCATGTGTATTCCTACCTGCGCATGTGTCGATGGCGGAGCCGTTATGTTTAAAACATAACCTCTTACCTAGGCGAGTGTCGCTGTGGTGTCTGCGCGTGCGCATGTGTTCTTACTTGTGCGTGTGTAAATGATGGAGCCGTTATGTTTAAAAACATAACGCCTTATCTCGGTGATTGTGTCGCTGCCGTTGTCTTGACGTGCAGTGTGTGTGTGCGCTTCCGTGTATGTGTCGCTGCCTTTGTCTTGACGTGTGGTGTGTGCGCGTGCGTGCATGTGTGTGTGCCTTTCCGTGTATGCGTATGTGCGGTGTGTGTATGCGGTGTGTATGCGGGTGCTTGCGGTTTATGTATGCGTTTGCACGTGCTGTCAGTGTGTTCGAGCTGCAGGATCATATTGTGTCTTTAAGACATTAAAGGGTACCATATAACCATCCATCACTCTCTGACCCACTTGGTTTATACCTCTGTGTTGCCATGATTTGTTTGTTAATGTTTTCGGCACATGAGTTACTTGAGGAACTGGTGCGACAGGCCTGCTATTATAGTAGTAAGAAATTGCGAGCAGCAAATGAATCATTGACTTGCACCTAACATTTATAAACCATTTAATAATAAAAAAAAATCATAATTTTTATCATCTTCTTAAACACAAAACAAAACAAACAAAACAATCACAAACCTCATAAACATACATCACAAGATAACAAAATTCACAGGACATTACAAAACAATACACAGTACAACAGGGGGGGCTGCAGATCCATAATATTCAATAAATTCATTTAAATGCCCAGTTTCTCAAATACAGCCTTATAAGGTCTTAAAAAAATCCATGGACCTTCATCCCCACAGTCAAGATCAATGAGGAACGAGGTTGCACGTTCCATTGACAGGAAATTCATAAAGTCTTTTAACCAATTGCCAGTGTTGAAGCAATTTGGTTTCTGTACTTTCCAATTCCTCATAATGATTTGTTTAATCAACCAAGCTATAATGTGTTGCGTAAGAGTTTACTCTATATTTTCTACTCTACTGCCTAAAAGGCAAATTAGTGGGCAGAGTGATATTTTCACTTTCAGAATATAAAACAAGTTACAGATCGAATCTTTCTGAAAACTCTTTACTGAGGGGCAAAGCCACATTAGATGTATCAATGTTCCTGCCTCTCCGCAACCATGCCAACACAAATGGGAGAGGGACTTGTCCATTTTCTTTAATCTGCTTGGTGTTATATATGCCCTGTGCAAGATTTTTATTTGAAAAATGTTATATCTTACACATTTGGATAAGGCTGTTGTGTTTTTGGTAAGTTTATCCCACTGTGCATTACTCAGGGGTGTGCCCAAGTCCTGTTCCCATTTGTGTTGAATAGAGGATAGGCTGTCAAGGGATGCAGTGGTCAACAGTTCATATAATCTTGACACTGTTCTCCTCCCTGATGCAATCTCCCTCAGTTTTATGTCCAGATCTAAATCCTGTACTATGTGTTCTTTTGAAATAAGTAACCCCAAATTTGATTTTAATTGTATACATGCAAAAAAGTTGACGTCTTTTAAATCATATTGTGTCTTTAAGACATTAAAGGGTACCATATAACCATCCATCACTATCTGACCCACTTGGTTTGTACCTCTGTGTTGCCATGATTTGTTTGTTAATGTTTTCCCACCCACTTTTAATAGGGGGTTACTCCATATAGGGCATGATGGTAAATGTTTGCTCCATTGAAATGGAGACGCTTCTGTGTAATTTTTTATTACCTCACAGGAACATTTATTAAGAGGATTGACTATTTTCAAATTGGTTTTGGGGTAATACCATGAAGCGGTTAGGAAGAAAGATTTGTCTTGGTTGGCTAAAATTCTTTCCTCAACCCATTTCAAACTCCCTTACTTGTGGGCCTGTATAGGCCCACAACAAAGGAAACCTAGCATTATAAGAAAGAAAATAAGAATAAACATCTGGGACTCCCAATCCACCTCTTTTCCTCAGTGTCGATAATCTTTTGTAGCTGATTCTTGGTTTTATATTACTCCACAAGAAATCAGAGAATAATTTATTAATTTATTTTAACCAGTAAAGAGGGAATTTAAGTGGAATTGCTGATATAAGGAATAATAATCTTGGAAAAAAAATAATCCTTACCTTGACCGAGGACTGGAGGTCTGAAATAGTCTGGACTCTGTTTCCTGTGTCTGGATCCCACAGCTGGTCACTCAAGCATTGAGGAAACATAAAGCGCACGAGGAGGACCACAAGCAGGACTATATGTAGCATTCATTAAAAACAATGAGTATAACTATACTGTGCAAGCACGAGTAAGGTGTTCTAACAGGACACATTTTAAAGAGACACAGCATGGGATTAAACACAGCAGGAGTGTGGGAGAGACCTCAATCAATCCTCTGATTGGAGAGAGCGAGACAGAGAGAGCGAGAGACAGAGAGAGCGAGAGACAGAGAGAGCGAGAGACAGACAGACAGACAGACAGACAGACAGACAGACAGACAGACAGACAGACAGACAGACAGACAGACAGACAGACAGACAGACAGACAGACAGACAGACAGAGAGAATGAGAGAGGAAGCGATAGAAAGACAGACAGACAGACAGACAGACAGACAGACAGACAGACAGACAGACAGACAGACAGACAGACAGACAGACAGACAGACAGAGAATGAGCGAGAGACAGAAAGACAGACAGAGAGAGAGAGAGAGAACGAGAGAGGGAGCGAGAGACAGAAAGACAGACAGAGAGAGAGAGAGAGAACGAGAGAGGGAGCGAGAGACAGACAGAAAGAGATAGGTGCTTGGGACTATGGATACACTGAGGCTGCGGTCGGAGGAGGCGGTGACCAGCGAGGTGTGGGGGCTGTCCCTGGAGAAGCGGGTCAGCGTTGCCATGGCAGTGATCTGCTGGGAGTGACCCCTCATCTCCAGGAGCTTCTCCCCAGTCTGGAACCAGCACACACACACACACACACACACACACACACACACACACACACACACACACACACACACACACACACACACACACACACACACACACACACACACACACACACACACACATCAAAATACACACAAACACACATCACACAATACACACAAGCATCACAATACACGTGCACACAAAAATACACACGCATCACAATGCATACCCACACAAAAACACACGTGGGTGTGCACACACATATTAACATACACACATGCATTCACAATTTCACATCAAAATAAAAACACACAGGCAAAGTTATCACACATACCAACTCACAATACACACACACAAACAAATGAACAAATATAAACATACACAACAAAGTCCACAAACATACACACAGATCACATAACATGTAAAAACGAACTATTCAACCAAGAAAACATCCACATTAAAATTCACCTCGATGTTCCAGACCAGAACCAAGCCATCGTCTCCAGCTGAGGCGAACCTTCAACACAGGAGGATCAGCTGGATGAGCCACGACACACTACATACATGATCTGCATCTTAAATACTCTCATCCATCAGACCAGCTCAAAAAAAAGAGATGGCACAAATAAAGACCAACTAACTAATACACACATAATGGATAAGGACAAGAGACTAATTACATTTTGGTTCTTCTATTAGACATTGGTTGTAATTGACAATAAAGCTGACTTTGACTTCGACTTTGACTTCAACATTGAATACTCATATATTGATGAGGCACAAACGTAGATACAATTGCAAAATGAAATAATGCTGACTATTGCTGTGCCTCAGTAGCTATGTAATAAAATATTATTTTTTTTAATGGGATTCTTCTTAGTTAGGAATCATCCACCGTACCACATGTCCATCCCCCCCAGATAGACCAAACAGAAACATTGTTAACTTATACACTTGACCTCTGACTCCTCTCCTCCATCTCCACCCTCCCTAAACTGGTTCAGACCCAAACAGAACAAAAGGAAAGGACAGAGGTAAGAGCTGTGAGGAGGAGAGCAGGAGAGGGGGAGGAGGACAGACCGACTCAACGCATCAGAAGCAATTTGGGCAAAAATGATGTGGCCTTTGGCCTGTGGGGGGGGGGAGCTAGAGGAGGAGGCTGTTACCGGGGGTGACCAGGTGTGACACCATAGGGAGAAACACACACACACACACACACACACACACACACACACACACACACACACACACACACACACACACACACACACACACACACACACACACACACACACACACTTTGGTTACGCTACAAACCCCAATTCAGCCCCTTATGCTAACCCTGTCTCTATTGGTGGAGAGAGCAGTAGCAGGTGGGGATGTTTGGCCGTCTGGAGGGGTTGCATTGCGTGTTTTGGGGTGAGAGTAATAAGAGGGTTTGTATTCAGGGTGTGCACCTTACTCGCTCCATGGAGCCACCGCCCGGCCCGTGTGGGCCTTGATGTGCTCTTGTCATGCTCTCTAAGTTTTGCTGCAGAAAAGGATCTCCTGTCAATCCGTGATTTAACCCCCCCACCCCCCCATCCCCCCTGGCAAGGGTGTGGGGTGGAGGGGGGTAGAAGATAGGGGGTGGGGGAGGGGTGCTCACCTAAAGTCATCAATCTGCACCAGAAATCGAACAATGTCGAAATGTCCTTTCAGCACCTGCAGCTCAGTGAACCAGTTTTTTGGCTGTTCCTCTCCGATGCACAAGACGGAGTTCTTCGTCAGACAGTTAGTGCAGACATGGCGGAGAAAGAGAGAGAGAAAGAGAGAAAGAGAGACAGACAGACAGACAGACAGACAGACAGACAGACAGACAGACAGACAGACAGACAGACACAATTGCTCTGCTTGTTTCGAATTGACAGAATAATGTAGCAAACTAGCACATTATCAAAATATGTAGAAGAGCGTGCTTGTGCGTGGGTACGTGTGTGTGTGTGTGTGTGTGTGTGTGTGTGTGTGTGTGTGTGTGTGTGTGTGTGTACGTGTACGTTCTTGCATGCGTGTGTGTGTAGGGGGGGGTATCTTACCTCGACGGCACGTTGGGCATCCCGACCCCCAAGCATCCACCGGAACATGACTATGGGTCGACCACCAGATGGATGTCACCCAGCTCTCTCGGTTCACCTCTGGAGGAAACTGGGCTGGGCTGAGGACCGCGGTTGCTTTACAATACATACGCTGACACGACTATAGACGAACTAAATACAATATTATATAAATACAATATATCTCGCAATAAAAGATTGTACAGAACGAAACGCCAACCTGGGTTATCTTACCTAATGCTTTGACAGAACTGATTACAGATGTTGGTTCCGATGGTGTCCTACACCTGAGAGCAATGGGCATGAGGGCTGAATGTAAACATGGTTATTCCGTTATACCAAAATTAAAACCTGTGTTTGTCGATTTAAAACCTGCATCCGTAACTCGGACCACAACAATATCACATGACCAGAGCTACGGAAGCTCGTCAGGGTGAAGTGCATTGAAAGGTTTTCTTGCCAGGTGGAAAGTCTTCGCATCACTTACTTTGCTTCACGGCCAAGCGCATATCTTTTAGGATTTACATGTAAATCCGTGTTGGCCGCCTCACTTAATAAGCTATAATGTACGGGGTTCACTGATATTGTGAAAAATACCACAAAATATGTTTTACAGACACGATCCGCCACTAGATGGCAGTGTGTAACAATCCCATGAGATTATCAACGTTCTCTCTTCTGTCAAATGTTACAAGAAAACTTAAACCAGCACTGACACACACACACACACACGCACACACGCACACACACGCACACGCGCGCGCGCACATACACTTACACACACGAATGCACGCACGCAAAAGCACACGTACACACGCGCGCAGACATACACACACAGGAGGAGGGAGAAAATAGGCTAAGTGTGACTGTAACGCTGCTGAGCAGATTGAGACGAGCCGCGGTGTGTCTTCGCGGTGTGTCTTCGCGGTGTGTAGGCCTGTGACCTTCACGGAGGTTCAGATGCACTGATTTCTGATTTAGTGTCGATCCGCCGCGCTTGTCAGGGCCTGGGAGGTGCTTTCCATGCGGTAATAGAAAAGCTCAAGGGCAAAGAGAGAGAGAGAGAGAGAGAGAGAGAGAGAAAGAGAGAGAGAGAGAGAGAGAGAGAGAGAGAGAGAGAGAGAGAGAGAGAGAGAGAGAGAGAGAGAGAGAGAGAGAGAGAGAGTGTGTGTGTGTGTCGTGTGTGTGTGTGTGTGTGTGTGTGTGTGTGTGTGTGTGTGTGTGTGTGTGTGTGTGTGTGTGTGTGTGTGTGTGTGTGTGTGTGTGTGTGTGTGTGTGTGTCCAAGACGGGTATGTGTGTGGGACTTCGATTTTTTATTTTTTTTTCGTAGATTTTCAAGCTACGCTGTTTTGAGTATTTGTTAAGTCGAAAATGTCTGAACTTATATGACACTGAACAACACTATACTGAACTATAGAACTAGCTTACTTGCAGGAGGGGCTGAGCAGTCCAATTCAGAGGAACACCCCTTCAACCACAAAAGAAAACGGAATATAAATCAGGATATTAGAACTACGTTGCATGTATTTGATTGGGTAAGTTATTTGATTGGTTCACTAAGGGTGTTTATATGCTGCCACAGCTTCACAGTAGGGGACCCAAACTATTGGGACGGGGCGGATGTGACCACAGGCCCTCAGGAGAGGAGGCCATGTAGAAGGCTGACATGGGGGGCCTTACCCCAGAGCAGGCCGGAGCAGGAGTCATGCATTACTACATCCCGGCAGCTGTCACTCTGATTGGTCACGTGATCCTGACTGTAATTTGCCGGTCGGTTCAGTCATCTCAGGTTAATTATCGACGCTGGCCTATTTAAAATCAGACACACATTGGTTCACAAACACACTGTATTTCTCTTTCACTCACATTCTCTCTCGCTTTCTATCTCCCCCTCTCTCTTTGATGGTTTCAAACAAGCAGTCTCCATCTCTCTCTCTAATGTTCTCCTCATCTTCTCATGTGAATAGATAATAGACCAAAATCCAATCTCTTCATCAGCATGTAATAAAATGGAGGAGCCTTTCTTTAAACAGTGACTGATGAGGGATTTGTGAGGGCTGTCCGTCGGTCCGGCTGAAATCGGACGGCCCAGGACCTACCAGGACATCAGCTTGAGGGAGGGAGGGGTTCTGAAGTTATCTTCAAATGGGATTTCTATTGCCATCTGGACCAAAAAGCAGCCAGAGATCCTCCCAGACTCTGCCTGTCAAATCCCATTAGATTGGCTCTCCGTTACCGGTGCCTACAAGTCCTGATTAGGTGCCAACCTCATCATACCACCGTACTAGAGCCATACAATGCATGTATTGTAGTCAATCCAATATTTCTAATATTGGATTGACCAATATTTTAATTAGATATAGGCCTATTATAGATAATTTGTGGTTTTATGTTCTATATAATATTTTATGTATCTGATCTAATTTGGGTGATCTAGACAGATCTAAACATGTGAAAATGTACACAAATTAATTACTATTCTTGGTATATATAACAATAGGACGTTGGTATAACAGAGACCACGGGCAGAATCTCCAAACTGCACAGGGAGAGTATTGATGTATTTTGGTTCCAACAATTTAAAATTGTTCCACTAGTTTCCGTGCCAGACACCAGCATCACCATCAATTGATTTCTAAATCCACCTCAGCTGTGTAATGCTGTTACTATGATATTCACACCTTTGTCCGCACGCAAAAAATCTAGAATACCTTCACATATTTCATACATTTATTTTTTCTGAGACAAGCGTTTTGATTCACAAAAATACTTTAACACATCTTTACACGTAAGCAAAATTTGTGCATGCGTTTTGCCCTCTTTTTTTTTTAGAAACATGGACCCACACATACAGCTGCACAAATACATAAACACGCAAACACACATACACACACACACACACACACACACACACACACACACACACACACACACACACACACACACACACACACACACACACACACACACACACACACACACACACACACACACACACACACACACAGACGCACACATACACTCTTTCACACACCTACACACAGGAGAATTAATGAGCTCTCATTCATAATCCCGGAAAGAGAGAGCCATATTCACCCTTGGATGGTTTATTGACTGATTTCATTTATTTATGTGAAATAAATAGGAGGTAAACATTGGCTGGCTCCCACATTTTTTGCGACACACTCGCTGCACAGCATTGTGGGAGAAATGATCCCGCCAACAGCAGGGTCAGTGATTGGCTCGCTCGTCAATGTGTGACAAATTACCCAATAAAAAATAGGTTACCCGTTTCCACAAACTAATTAACCTGCGTGATAGTGAAACAAATTATTACATTTATGTAATATTATTTCACATCGGCTGCCAGACTGCAAAATATTTTCCCTGTGCCTTGCCCTGTTTTCCTCTGTCTTTTCAATCAGTCATAACTGATTACAAGGTTACACACACACACATACAAACACACACTGAATATATATTATAAAACCGATGCATACAATAACTACTAGCTTTACTTTACTAGCTTTTTTTACTATATTCATACTAGCATAACGCATAACACAAAATATTGATGGCAAGAAAACTGAAAACAAATCTAAATTAAATGACATGGCTGTATATTAAATAATCTCACAATATTTTGTCGAACAGTTGCATTTTTATAGTTCGATGAATTCCTCATCGAACTATAAAAATAGTTTAAACCCATTCCATTCGGTTTAATATTTGATTTCCTCTTACCTTCTTGGTGCTGAGAGCGATGTAGCCTACTGTTTTTTTATGTGACGGTGTGACCGAAGGCTGTGCTCGCGGCCTTTTGGGTCCCTGGTACCCATGGGCCACGTGGACAATCTCATATCTTCAGCTTTGTGAGGGACGCCATTTTCTATTTCTGTCCGTTTGCCTTGCTCTGTTTAACGTAATAAATTATGAACACACTTTAGGTGCAGGCACCCAATCAGTCAAACTTACTCACACCTCGGAGTGCGTTTGTGTGTGTGTGTGTGTGTGTGTGTGTGTGTGTGTGTGTGTGTGTGTGTGTGTGTGTGTGTGTGTGTGTGTGTGTGTGTGTGTGTGTGTGTGTGTGCGTGCGTGCGTGCGTGCGTGCGTGCGTGCGTGCGTGTGTGTGCGTGCGTGCGTGCGTGTGTGTGTGTGTGTGTGTGTGTTTGTGCGCACGCATGTGAGTGCGTGTTTGCATTTGCCTGCGTGTGTGTGCGTGTATGTGTGTGAGTGTGTGAATGAGCGCGTGGGTGCACGGCGCATGTGTGAATGAAACCCGTAGGAAAGTGATTTCCTGTTATGATGGACAATCGTTATAGTGTTGGAACAGGCTCTAAAAGTGTCAGCCTTCTGTCAACCAGGTGATTACGTGCGGCTGAGCGGGGGAATTGAGATGTTTGTCCTTGCTAGTGTTGAGAGGGAGCCTAGCCTGGGAGCCCGGGGCCATCAGGGCCCGCTACAGCAGCCAATCAAATCACATCCATACGCGTCGCCCTGCAAATTGATAGAAAGAGGAGTCGGAGGTCTGTAGAACCGCCCAATGGATGTGGTGAGTGTCACGGACATTTCCATATGTCTTTTTTTTGTTTTTGTTGAGAGTGGTTTTGAAGACATGTGTATGAGTTTTATCCCACCGTTGTATTTTCCTCTTTTAAGGGATGCTAAGGCGACCTGTCGATTTCTCCAGATCGCTCTGTCACAAAAGGCCAAAGCCTCCCTTAAGAACCATCCTCTCTGAGGGCAGTGGATTTGTTTCAAAGGGGTTCAATAATGGAATTAAACTATAAGCTTATTCGGTGTGTTCCTGTCCAGTCCTGCAGGCCTATCTGATGGTACTTTCTAAATTAAACACATTTAACATCTTTACATCAACACAGATAACTCAATGGGTTACCGGAATACTGTCACTATTGTCAAATCCTTCTGTAAACGTTTGGGTCACTCTGAGGTGGACTGACCTCCATCTGTTCACCTGCCTGGTGCTGAGGCTTCAGTCCACGCCAGGGCCACACAGTCAACTTTCAAACGGTTTTCCTAACCCCAAGCCTTAACCCTTTAAAAAGAAATTCCCACCAAACCAGCTCAGTCGAACACAGTATAGGCTACTCATGGACCAAATTAACAGACCAACCCTCTGTTTGGCTCACAAAGTAGTAAAGACAGGACTTAATAACTTCGATCAGGAGCAATTTAGGATTGGATCAAAGTGTGCTGATCCAATAATCATCATCAAGTTAATGCAAACCCCATCTGTGAGCATACTCTTTTATAGAAGGCCTATGTAATATTAAGGCTAAAATACATGATGCAATCTATAAGACACCTGAAGTTTTAAATCAATCATTTATTGTATTGCCTATTTTTATTTTTATTTGTCCTTCTAAAAAGTTATCTTATTTAAAAATAATAATAATTATAATCTTACAGTCAAAAAGAATTCAAGGTTAAAACGTCTAATCAATTCTGTTACGCCTGTCAATCCTGATGATGAAGAATACTTGTTTAGGCAGCAAATACAACAACAATGTTCATGTCACCTACAATGTGCGTTTTCTTAACTATTCTGTTTGAAACACAATGAAAGCCTATTGATCCCTATAGTTAACACCACTCCTGCGCTGACCGAACGGATTTTTGCTTTAAAAGAAGTTTCCATTCTGTTCCACTGGTTTTAACGGTGCAGGTCGTGTAAAGATGGTTAAACATGCAGATGATCACAGATCCTAACCTCCGCACGAATGAGTGGTCTCTGGCTCTCGACCTGGTTGTTTTTCTACATCAGAAAGAATAACTGTTGTGTCCGTGTTGTGACGTATGAAAATGATTTTTATTTCATTTACAGTAATTCATATAAACATGTCCATTGAACAAAATGATTCATTTAAACATTTAAGAAACGTATATTCATTAAGCACAGACGATAAATTAGAACATAGGTTATTACAAACTGACCAAATGGGAACAAGAGTCCGCTACTCAAACATCCTTTAGAAACAGATTTAAGGTAAATTTAATGTCAGAATTTATAATGCCATCATTTATAACCCGTTATGTTCCCCTGGCCAGCACATGCAGTGAGTTCCGTTTGGATAATTGATGATTAATGTCTAATCATTCTCACGTTTTTATTCGCTCACGCTAATTGGCATTTTCATTATTTCTTTTTTTTTTTTCTCCACACAAAAAAAAACATTCGACTCCCTTGAACTCCGCACTTGCACGCGCATGCCGTGGCCTTGTGGCTGCATGCTATGCTGAGGGTGAGCTGGCCTCGTATTCTTATCAAAAAGATTTTTCAAAATATCCCAGCTTCAGAAATGGTCGCTCACCAAAAACAAGCATTCTGAAGCCCTGCGAACAAAATGTGACCCTATTGCAAAATAAACAGGCCTAGATTAATAAATAAATAGATTAAAATAGATTAAATACATATGGCCTCGTTAAATAAATAAGTTGTAATACTACATGCGAAACAATAAATACGCCCCCCCTTTCCCCCCTTCATGTTGGACAATGTTGAGAGTCCTTAATATCGACAGCATCTCATCTCGTCGGTGATGGCCGTACAAAATACTTTCCAGGTCTGTATCTCTGCGTTTAGTGACGAGAACCAAGTATCCCACATAGACTTCCAGTGTGCCGTCTGAAGGTTGAATCATTGATTTTAAAACAAGAGCCGAAGAATTGCTGTAGAGTGGAAGCGGGGAAAAGCAGACCGTTACCCCCGTGTAGTCTTGGTCGTGGACGGTCGTCGAGATAGGAGGCGTGAGGAGGTATGAGGAGGTGTGAGGAGGTGTGAGGAGGTCTGAGGAGGTCTGAGGAAGTTCTGAGGAGGTGTTAGGTGAAGCTCATGGACACTGTATGCTCCAGGGCCTTGCGTCGCAGCGACGCGATGCTGGTCCCTCTCCACATGTCACTGTCCGGGGAATTACAGAGCTGAGGCGAGCCGTTCACGTTGTTCGGTCCGGAAAGAGACCCGGGTACCATGCCGGGAAAGGAGGGTTGGTATAGGTGGGACTGAAGCCCGGAGCCGTTAGAGGACATATTGGAGAGGCCCATGGAGTTGTGCGGCGGCCCGGCGCCCAGACTACACTGCGACAGCGATTGCGCCATGGCCTGCTGACGGCCCAGCGAAGGCGGCAGCTGCAGCTGGGACACGCCGGGCATCCCCGCCGTGGCCCAGCGGGTGTCGTTCGCGTGGAAAGAGCAAAGACTGTCGCCCATCGCTGCCGCGGCCGCTGCGGCGGATGGGAACTGCTGCAGGCCGTGGTGGGTCGGCAGCAGGGTCCCCGGGCTGCGGAACACGTTGGTGGTCTTCTTGCGCTTCTTCCACTTGGCGCGGCGGTTCTGGAACCAGACCTTGGGGGCGACAGGGGGTCAGTGAGGGAGACAAGCCTCGGTCCTGGAGCAAGGAATTATTTTAGGACACTGCATCAACCTAAATCAATAATGATTTTTATTTATAATTGCATAATCCTATAATCTAATAATAATTAGACATATTTGATAAATCCCACAATTTTGCAATATGTCTGCATAATTTCGTTTAGCAATGGCCAATTCAACCTCATCTATGCCATGGCATTGTAGCGATTCAAGGACGAGACACAATAGATCAGTCAAGAAATATAGGACATTGGGAATCACAGGCCTATTTTATGTATAAAATCCATAGGAATATAATAGCCTATTTCGTGGTAAGCGAGGGTTGATGATTAATGTGAAGTTTAGGTTGAGAAAGCGGCGCGTCGGAATAAGAACAGGCCAATCTCCCGTTCCGCCGGGAACCCAGCCGTGAAATCCTCCTGAAATACACGACGCTTCAGGAGTAAAGAAAACGCGATACCTCATCCTGTTAGAGACAGAGCGGGTCTCCGCCCGGGCCTCCATTAAGACGTCCTCTGACAGGGCTATCACTAAAACTAGGCCTATAGGTCCCATCTACTGGCTCACACACACACACACACACACACACACACACACACACACACACACACACACACACACACACACACACACACACACACACACACACACACACACACACACACACACACACACACACACACACACACACACCTTTTTAATCATCGTTTAGGTACCCATCATAAATGTTAATGGTTATTTCCACCAATTTTTATTAAATGGACCCCCATGCAATAATATGATTATGGAGGAAAATGTTTCACATGTGGATGAGCCAAGCGAATTCTCATTAAGGATAGCCTACTATTTTAGCAATGGTTCGTTTCCTGCTGGGGATTATTTTGGTGAAACTTTTTGCACATATGTCCTTATTAATGTAAGCAACACACTGCTGGCCTATTTAGCGATTACAATGTAACAGTAACAATTTTCTTTTAGTTGCAATGTATTGCATCATCACTCAGCGGAGGAAAGGTCGTTTATATTTTTGATGATTTTGCTTTAAACATGCAGCCACATTTAAAACATGTCACTGATATTTTAGGGGTAATATTTTGTACGAATCTTCGTGCTTATTAGTTAATTAATGCAGTGGTTTCAAACGCTATAACCGAGGTGTTAATGATTAACACTAGGCTAAATAAAACAAAATACTATTTATGGTTCTTCATCCTCATGGATTACATTGTTAGTTTGATATAATTAAATACATTATTTTATAGGACTTCCTCATTCTATTTCATACAAATAATATTATGAACATTTTATAATTGATCGTAATATTTTGATAGATAAGATACATTTCATCATTTCTCGTTGAATTGTAGTTTTAGGATTTTGAAGAAAGATAAATATTAAGATAAAAAATACTTTATAATAAATTAATAAAGTAATTTGACAAAACAAAAAGCTATAAAGAAGAAAAATGTTTTTATTCTACAAATTAAAAAAGCTACATGAAGCCTACAATATACTTCATGTCCTATCTCGTGGTTAGTGAGATCTCCACAACATAAAGACTGAGGACCATACCTGCACGCGGGACTCCGTGAGGCCGATCCGCAGTGCCAGTTCCTCTCTCATAAAGATGTCCGGGTAGTGCGTCTTGGCGAAGCTCCTTTCTAATTCGTTGAGCTGGGCCGGCGTGAAGCGGGTCCGGTGGCGCTTCTGTTTCTGGCTCTGCTGCCCTCCTCCTCCGCTGCTCGAGTTGTTCTGCTGTTGTTTCTCCTGCTCCCCTTTAGCGTTCACCTGCACCGCGGACCCACCGGTTGAGCCGCCGTTGTTGATGTCCTCTCCCGGCAGCATGGTCGCTCCTTCAACATGGCCGTCGGAGCCCGGCCCGAGCTCGGCTGTGTGCCCCGGGTCCCCGGGCCCTCCTCCCCCGAGGCGGCACTTCAACGCGTCCCTGTGTCCGAGCAGCTCCGCCGCGGCATCCTTCATCCCTACGAGCGACCAATCAAACGCTTCAGTTAGATGTGTTAGAAGTGCACAGGACATTCCCTACCTGTTTGTTGAGGGAAAAATATATATTAGTGAGGAAAATGTCATGTACACACATTTAACTAAAAGGGAGCACGATTAAAGGCTTTACACAAAGATACATTTAAATTATAACATATTAGGAGCAGAGTTAAATACCTTTCACCACATATCACCAACAAGACTAAAGATAGACATACGAATGTCCAACGTAAGACTTAAATAAACTTAATTCATTTCGATCACGAAAAAAAGTGGTAAATGAAATTACGCAGTAATAAAATTGCCTAATTACGTTTCCAATAAATTAGTTCAATCACATTAGGACAATATAAGAAACAAATTGACAATTTTCAGAGCTTTGATTGAGATGAGAAGAGCCTCCAGTAGCTTACAGTAGAGTTGAAGACCGGAGTTGGGTGCCGATAACTCACCGAGCCGAGCGTCCAGGAGGTCGGCATGCGACAGCATTGCGCACCGCTCCAGGGCGGAATGCTATTCCACAAACCTCGAGGACTTTAACCTGTTTAAGGGATATATATGGCCTTAAATGAAAGCAAATTCGGTTGTGGTTAAAAGGGAGGTTTGTTGCATTATAATGTACTTTAGAGGAATGGGGAGGCGCTTAACAACGGAATGAACCCGTGAGCCTCTTCAAACGACGACCAATCAGAATTGAAGCTCAAGAATGTGTTAGACCGACCTGCCCCCCCCCCACACACACATATACACACACACACGCACACACGCACACACGCACGCACGCACACACACACACGCACGCACACACACACACACACACACACACACACACACACACACACACACACACACACACACACACACACACACACACACACATATCCAGCCACATAAGTTCATTCCTCCTCATTCCAGTAATTGGGTTTGATTTATTCTCTAAATTACATTCAATAAAGAAACACTGATTTAATATCTACGGAAGCTTCGACCCGTTTAAGAAATGTTTGATCACCACAATATTTGTCTAATTGTGCGTGCTGTTTGACTGCCTTATAGTAGGCCTAACACACGAGCAGACAGCTGCTGATGTATGGGACAGAGACAGACCGGCCCCAAATCAGGGAACTAGATCAGCTATATCCTTCTGTGGAGCATAATGTTACAATTTCAGATTTGGTAAAAAATCCGGCTTTGTTTGGTATCTTTTTTACGCAACATCTCTTCCTTCAGTCAGGTCTATCTGCTGTTTGTATAACCCTATCCCACAGGCCACAGGGTCACATCTTCCGTTCACTCCTGCATCTGTGAACCCTGTATCTAACCAGCCGCATAAGAAAGTTTATATATTTGAACTAGGCTCATTTTCAACACCATTAGGCTTTCATGCAATTAGTGCCAAATCAATAAGCCTTTATTAAATGCTAATTATTAGGCTATATCAGTATGAAATACAAGGGGGCTCGTTTAGTATCGTGTTCAGGGCCAGACTGTTGGAAGGAGTGGGTAGGGATGATCTGTGGGCACATTTGTGTAATTCGTCGGTGGTTGGACGTGTTAACTTCAATCGTGACAGTTTTTTTTTTTCATATAGGGACACATGTACGAGGGTCGCGAACGGGACTGACAGCCTGACGCAAGTATACACAGACCCCCCCTCAACCCTCTCCCCTCAACCCCACACCCACACCCACACAAATTGATAGCACACATTAGGGGTTTAGCAGATTTATTGTATGGATTTTTCCTAAACATATCGAAATTATCGTATTCAGCCTCAACGTTTTGCGCTATTTGAGGCTTCGCCTCATTAAACCAATAACTCTATTAGCAGCCTTTCTCCAAGCGCCAGCCCCCCAGATATATTGAAGCTCTACAAAAAACTGCATCGGGCAGATGTGAGGATGTTCGGCGAAGGCAGCTTTATTATGTAGTGAAGAAGAATAGAACCTTTGTGGCACAAAGGAGTCGTCCGAGCGTAAACCGCTCCGTGTTTTTTGGGACCTTTCTCTCGTGCCATCGGCTCCACCTGCGGCCTGCTCGTCCACTGATGGTCGGACCCTCCTCGTCTGCACGCGCCCGGATCCGTTGCAGACCCATGGACCGATCCATTCATGGTCGGAAAATATAACGGAGCTGGAGATCTGGGGGTTCGTATTAAAAAGGCAAATGTTGGAAGAAAGATCAGTGATTTGAGAAGCAATAGGCCTATATTCGCTGGTCTGCGACTGAATCAGCAATTATACATCCCAGTTGGTAAATGCCTTTTTCGATTGTTTCTTAGTTTGTAGTGTTTTATCGATAGAAATTAAGTCCGATCTTCAAGCGTGTTGGAACCAGAGCGATCCTCCCTGTGTCTGTCTCCGGGGTGGGTCTCCCGCTCCCCGCTCAGAGCGGCGGGACGCGGCGTGATGGATGGGCGCTTACGACCCAAGCGCCGCATGCTCTATAGCTGAACAAACAACCGTCTGATACCGGCTCTCACGGTGTTACACACACCACAGGGAAAAAAGAGAAAGGTGCCGCGAGTTGCGAAGCCTTAAATGAAGGGACATAATTAAATATTATATGACCATTATACAATTTTTTTATAGACTTAATATGTATTTGAAAGCACACAATATTTGGACCTTATAGCTTTTTTCAGGGCTACTTGGCAAGTACGATTATACAGAAAGTTACACAATTGGAATAATATGCAACAAGCTATATAATTCCGTTTTGTTAAGGCCTTTAGTCTACTCAAGTCAATTGTAGTTAATAAGGGCTAAACATCGGAACTGTTGGGCTGCACTTCATTTGAAAGGGATATAGGCTAATCAACATTTTCTCCTACAGAAGTAGACCCATTTAATATCCAGCAATTATCAGGCCTCATAAAACAGCATCCTACCTAATAACCCTAATAATTATAATTATTTTATAATGTTCCCTTTATTGATGATATGGAATATTATATACACACACACACACACACACATATATATATATATATATATATATATATATATATATATATAGGACTATATAATATTCCATTTGTTTCCCCAAAATCGGACAACATACATACTTAATTCATATGGATAGTGATTGTAACTCGATGAGGCCCTGTGTGCTGACAGGCCTCTCGTTAGGGTAAGGGTAACCAGGACCAGACGTGAGGCTCCTGTCTCCCAGCAGGTTTCTCTGCGCCCTCATCCATCTCCTACGTGATGGAAACACAAACAGACAAACAAACCAACACAACACGAGGTAATGCGGCGCATCTGAGGGGAAAGCAGACATTGGCACGCGCCCTGGAGATGAGGAGTGACTTTTGATAAAACAAAAGAAAACAAAAACATGAATTATAGGCCAATGTTATTTGTGAGTTGTAAATCCCAGTTCTGAGGAGTCATCATGCATGGCCTTTATTCACACTCGGGTACTTGGAGCCTTTACTTCTTCACTTCGTTTCTTTCACCATGTTTTGATAAATAACATTCCCTGATTTGTTTTGTGCTTTCCCTCCTCTTTTCTTCTCTGGTCCGCTCGGCAGTCTGTCCGCCCTACTGGACGTCGGCATTCACTCAATTAGAGATTTCTATATGGAGGGAGGGATGGAGAGAGGGAAGGAGGGAGAGGGAGAAAAAAAATCGATCTTCCATCTGCACAATCGCACGTTTAACAAATTCAATTCTTGTTTGGTGCGGGTGATTTGGTGACAGTCGGGGGATTAGAAGTAATAAGTTGTTGTGTTTGAGCATGAGGCTGAGAGGCGAAGTGGCGCGCTGGAGGAAGGCGCGCGTTGGGCCAGACGTCCATCAGCTGTCCGTCCGCCGGCTCCGACCACACAGCAGGCTGCAGCAGGAACCCCCGTTCGCATCTCATGCCTTAATTATCGCCACTGCCCTGCAAGGACTCGATTAGACCGTGATTTATCCGAAAGAAATATAATTATGACTGCAAATAAAATAATCAGCATTGAAGAGCGATTCTCTTAACAAGAGGGAGCGGCTGGGCGTCACGGAGCCGTGGCGCCTCATTAGAGCTGATGAGACTCGGGTGATCCCGGCCTTATCCAAATGTGTCCAATAAGGAGCAAGACAAATGGAACCCTAATTTGTCTGGACGCTGAGTTTATCTAATATTTCAGCTCGTTTTTTTTCTCCCATGCATTCCCAATATCTTGCCCAGTGTTGAATACTTTTTTACATGATATTTGCAATTTGATGCACCGCTATTCGTTGTAGAATAGGCCTACATGTAGCTGATTTCTGAAGAAATAAGTCGATCGAAGCCCCGTATGTAAAGTTTATATTTTGTTCATCATACAGGTTTTGACATGCAGATCTTAAAGCATGCAGGAACATGGCAGACCATCGATTTTCATTTGCAGAAGAGTTCTGTGCAGAGGATAAAATGATGCAAGCAGATTTTTCAAATGAAATATTCCCCTTCCAGTATAATTCAATTGTGTAAAATATACCCCAAACTTTGCAATATAACAATGACTAAATAAATTATGTGAAATAATTCCACATGTTTGTTAGAACTGGTTGAGCAGACAATAAGGCAATGCTCAAACAAAAAATAACACGCCTATATTAAAACATACGATTTCATAAGCAAGTAAATCACAATTTTTATTTTGAAAGCGAACACAACTGAACACAACACAATGTGTTCATTTTAATGGTCTTGGGTTTGTCTACAGTGAAGTGAAACATGTAAAAAAGGAGCAGCGGGTCGACGATGGTAATTGCAAGGAGGCCGACTGATTCTGATTGCTCCCGTGTTTCCAAACAAGGCCTGACGAAAGGAATGGATATTTTAGTGGTGCATCGCACGGCAAGAACATCATCCTTCAAGCTTCACTGAGTCCAATATGCTCCTGGCCTCTATGTACTCCTCTGATTCAGCCAAGTCCTCCAGCGTTTCCTGCAGAAACAGAGCACAACCCACACACATAAACGTGGGTTTTTTTCTGGTTTGAAGATACTGGGAATTACTAAAAAGGACCAAAGGAATTGCAATTCTTTACAATTTCAAAAACATCACATGCACAATGCGAGAAAACAATAGACTTTGCTTTCATTCAATAAACTCCTCTCCACGACGAGATTTGAATGGATACAGAGGATGTTGAGTGGATTAAGCAGGGACCGTGTACTGTAACTGATTCTAGGTCAATAGCTGATATGAAGCTGCTCTGACTGGTACATTAGCGTCAGCTCCTTCAAATCCAGAAGTCAATGAGTCTAATGGAACCATCACATATTCCTCTCAATCCAACCTTGCTCGTCAATAGAAGCAGACCTCGCTGTGCAGCTAAAGTCACCTTATTCAAGCAAAACACATTCAATACATTGAGAATAATAAGAAATGGCTGCATGAAGAGAAGACTTAACAATGCAAATATGCATGAATACAGCCCATAATGCAAGAAAGAAGAACATGTGCAATATGATAACCTATTGAGGGCCAACGATTGTTATTCATTATATTAATGAACACATTAATCCATTTAGATTTTCTTTTAAGCCTGCAGTTCTTTATTCCGTTTTCACACTAGAAGGCTGCTCATGAATAATACACACCCACCCACCAGTCAATCCATGAAGGGGATATTTTTCTAGACATAATCTTTCTGTAGTCCACTTTAAAACGAACATCTCAGAGGAAAATATAGCCTGAAGATTATGCAACTAACTACAATATAGGATCCCACTCTTTCAGCATGCTTCCATCAAAGTAGGAGCATATTCAGACTTTAGTCATATCTTAGGTCTGATTGCAAATTAGGTCAAGTCTGGGTGAACGGGCCGTTTCACCTTCTGTCACTAAATATTTGTTACACCCAATCTTGTTGTTGGAGGCGGGGCTCCGTAAGAGCTTAATTGGAACACACAAAGTCTTGCCAATGCAGTTATACACGTATTCAAATCCCTTCTGAAAACCTATTCCACTTGTGCAAGTAACTTTTCTTCCAGGAAATACACAGTCCGACTACTGGACCAGAAATTCTTCCGTTACACAGTAGGACTATTGGACCAGAGGTTCTGCTGTAAAACAGTAGGACTGCTGGACCAGGAGTTCTACTATAACCTAGTAGGACTACTGGAGAGGTTCTGCTATAACACAGTAGGACTGCTGGACCAGGAGTTCTACTATAACCTAGTAGGACTACTGGAGAGGTTCTGCTATAGCACTGCTGGACCAGGAGTTCTGCTATAACCTAGTGGGACTACTGGAGAGGTTCTGCTATAGCACAGTAGGACTGCTGGACCAGGAGTTCTGCTGTTGCGTACTAGGACTGCTAGATCCCAGATGAAGATCAGAGCGATGTGTTATCATGAGGACCTATATCAAACCAGAGGTACTGCCAGGTGGGTGGTGTTCTGGGTGTGATCCTACCATCAGCTGGACCAGGTCTGCGTGGGCCTTGGCCAGACGGCGGTGACAATCTGGGACCATCATCTTGGCCTCTTGGAGAACCTCCACCTGAGGACGCAAAGACGATAACCATGTTAGCAGGGGTCTCACAGGTCTATTCTTGGGGTCACATTTAGATCCCAAATGGATAATGGATTCATTAAATCAGAGTGCTAATGTTCAGATCCAGTCCACTCTGCATTAAGAAAAGCGGTGTGGCAAAAGACGGGATGAAAGCAGAGTAAAGCAAGCATAAAATTGTGTTTTTCATATTTGAAAAGATATAGCAACTGATTGCAATAATATAAACCTGACAGATGAAAGGAAGCACAAATAATCAAAAAAAAAAATGGAATTTGTTAATCTACTTGGTATCAAAGAAGATTTACACGGATCGATTATCTCCCCAACCCCTAGTTGACAGTCCTGGCAGTTACCATGAACATCTGCGAACTGCATTAAATAAATCCCTACTTTAACCCAGTTCCATATTCCAACCATTACCATATATTTGTATAACATGTCACACAAACATGGCTCTGAAGTGAAACTATAGAAGTATTGTAAAGTATTTAAACCGCAGGATTCCATTCTCTGTAGTTCCGACGCACTCTTCCAGATGACATGTGAAGGGGCATCACAATGTTATTCCACTACCACTTTATCCCGTCCCCCCCTCGCTGCAAATACCGCCAGCGGGAGCAGCCGGCTGCAGTATAAAACATGCAATGGATGTATTGCTCAGAGCCCAGCAACGCTCCAATCACAAAACCTGAACCACCACACGGTTCAGATGCTGAACCAGAAACTCGGTTCAGATGCTGAACCAGAAACTCGGTTCAGATGCTGAACCAGAAACTCTGTTCAGATGCTGAACCAACTACACGGTTCTGGTGCTGAACCAACAACACGGTTCAGGTGCTGAACCAACAACACGGTTCAGGTGCTGAACCAACAACACGGTTCAGGTGCTGAACCAACAACACGGTTCAGGTGCTGAACCAACAACACGGTTCAGGTGCTGAACCAACAACACGGTTCAGGTGCTGAACCAACAACACGGTTCAGGTGCTGAACCAACAACACGGTTCAGGTGCTGAACCAACAACACGGTTCAGGTGCTGAACCAACAACCCGGTTCAGGTGCTGAACCAACAACCCGGTTCTGGTGCTGAACCAACAACCCGGTTCTGGTGCTGAACCAACAACCCGGTTCTGGTGCTGAACCAACAACCCGGTTCTGGTTCTGAACCAACAACCCGGTTCTGGTGCTGAACCAACAACCCGGTTCTGGTGCTGAACCAACAACACGGTTCTGGTGCTGAACCAACAACACGGTTCAGGTGCTGAACCAACAACACGGTTCAGGTGCTGAACCAACAACCCGGTTCTGGTGCTGAACCAACAACCCGGTTCTGGTGCTGAACCAACAACCCGGTTCTGGTGCTGAACCAACAACCCGGTTCTGGTGCTGAACCAACAACCCGGTTCTGGTGCTGAACCAACAACCCGGTTCTGGTGCTGAACCAACAACACGGTTCTGGTGCTGAACCAACAACACGGTTCTGGTGCTGAACCAACAACACGGTTCTGGTGCTGAACCAACAACACGGTTCTGGTGCTGAATAGGGCTGGGCATCGTGGCCAATTTCCTAAATCGATTCGATTTTGATGCATAAGGTTCCAAATCGATTAATCACGTTTCGATTTAATCCGCTCTTAAATAATGAAAAAGGCTCAACCGTGTTCCAAAATACAAATATACTTAATGTTATCTCTTCATCTCAAACTGGTTTTAAGTGCAAACTTAAATTGGACAGTTTAAACTTGAGCTGTAAATAAAACTATAAAGTCTCAAAAGTGTAATTTTGAAATTAGAAAGGAATTGCAAGTGAAAGTATACTTGAACTACAACATTCCATCACTGCCAATATCATTAAGTCATTGTTTCTTAAAGTGCAAAAATAATAATGTTAACAAAGAAAAAATAAATAAAATCTATCTCATGCCCTATGAATCGAATATGCAAAATTTAAATGAAATCGATCCAAAATCGATTTATTTACCCAGCTCTAATGCTTAAACAACAACCCGGTTCTGGTGCTGAACCAACAACCCGGTTCTGGTTCTGAACCAACAACCCGGTTCTGGTGCTGAACCAACAACACGGTTCTGGTGCTGAACCAACAACACGGTTCTGGTGCTGGACCAACAACACGGTTCTGGTGCTGGACCAACAACACGGTTCTGGTGCTGGACCAACAACACGGTTCTGGTGCTGGACCAACAACACGGTTCTGGTGCTGAACCAACAACATGGTTCTGGTGCTGGACCAACAACACGGTTCTTAATTCACCTATCCCCGCCTCAGTCCAACCGGCCCCGCCTCAGTCCACCTGGCCACACTTGAATGCACCTGGCACGCCATAATCCCAACCCCTGCTCATCACCTCACCATCCTGAATGGCACCCACTGAACCACAAGATGGAAATGATACATAATTCAATCAAATTGTGCAATGTTATTATATGTACTGTATAGTTGTACTTGTTCATGTAAACAGTATGACAAGCTTCATCATACACCTGTTGAGGACGGACTGACGCGCCTGCTGCAGGCGAGGGGGAAGAGAGACACGCTCGAGTGTTGATGAATGAGGAGAACGCAACGGGCCAGCGGACTATCAGGAGGCCTTCAATTACCAGCTGTGTCCGCAGTTCCCAAAAGTCGCATCATTTAATGACGTCAGGATGATTACCAATGACACCCAAGCCAAAATCTCACATTATTATTGTGGACCCACCGTGGTTCACAAAGAGGTACAGAATCTTACAGGAAGATCTCTGCTGTCATGAAATGCACAAAGCTCTAGGCCCAGTTAACACAAGGGATGATCTTGGTTCAACAACAGTTTTACAATCTAGATTGTATAACTCAAATTATTTTACACCAATTAAAGCATATTTTTAAGCCAATTAAGTCAAAATACATGACACTTCTTTTACCATCATAAACATACGATACTTATGTTAGGCATGTCCTATTAACATAGATCCCATATGCGATCCAAACTGCGTCCACCGACCCCATCTACATCCAACCCTCAAGAAGAACAATCGCCAACTAAATCCACAGCTTGTAAGACTCTGAAGAAAAGTTAAAGGAGTTGATATTGGCACAAGCTGAGCTTGTTACACTGACTGGGTCCACGATCCTCAGGGAGTAACCATAGCAATTTAGGGGGTTACAGCATACCTCATTGATAAGGGATGGAAACCTACCTAGTTCTCGCCAACGTGATGAAGACGGAGGATAGCCACGGCACAGATGCCATTGATTTGATTGCGGTGGCAAGGAACCGGGGAGTCAAGGATAAGATGTCAGATAACATGAAAGCTGCAGTGAAGAATCTTCCTTTCCATCATTCCATGTACTGAACCATACAGAGAACGAATACAGACAACCTTGATGACTGCGGGTTCCTCAACGCTCTCAGCAAATTTAGCAAGAAGTAGGGCAGATCAAGCCTAGCAGCGCTAACGCCCCAGAGCTGAGGAGACAGCTAGCCACAGCCCAACAGGTGGCTGAGCCCCTCCAGGACCCAGGTGGAGGTAATTGGTCATGAACAATGCATTGCATGCTAGTTTTAATACACCTCGTTGTCTCTGTTCATACCTGTATTGAAATATACGTGATGTTCTGCATAAATAATACAAAGTGTAATTTGATAAATTAGTTTCTTAAAATCATTCGACAGCCCTAGTAATAAATCTTAAAGATAATGACATGCATTACCAAATCCCGTTCATTCCAGCCCCAACCCCCATGTACCTGTTTACTGAGGACATGAGGACACAAGTCCTTATCTTCCTTGAGGCGTTCAATCTTGTCTTCCTGCTGCTTGACCTCTTTTATGTACATGACCTCCTCCTTGGCCAACCTGCACAAACAGGACGCAAATGAGACAACACGCCAACCACAGTTCAACGTCCCGCCGGCGCCGCCCCGGTGTTACATTGTCACATGACACATAAAACATACACGTCCCCGTCTCTCAGACAAGCAATAAAAGGGGGGGGGGGGGGGGGGGGGGGGCTGTGATGGTCACCTTTCATAGGGTGGGCCATCCATCCTGATTACCCCCCCCACCCCCCTCAACATGTGTCAGAGTGAGGACGGAGTCAGATCATCAGCTGTAGGCGGGCCAGATATACAGCTCCACCACCCCATCAGTCCTCTTCATGGTGGTACACTGCACTGCGTAGGGATGCACAGTGATGCAGACGCACAGTCATTTAGACGGCACTAGACGTCTGCTTGAGGATCTCACCGTTACAAACAGCTTTTGTACTTTTGTTGAATGAACAAGGGTGTTGACGGAATATAATAAGCTAAAACCGAAAAGCACCTTTATGTACATTCTGTCCAATGTGATTCCAGATTCAGTTCATAAATATACAAATTGTTCAACCCTTGTTAGAAGAAACAAGGCTTTGGTTAGTGGCAATACCAAACTATGTACCCTGGATAACTTGTAGCCGGTTCTTCAGTACCTCAAGTACAGCTGTGAGCACGAGCAGCAGGATGATACTCTATCCATCAACACGCACACACACTTCTCCCCCATATCCAACCACACACACACGCGTCTTTTTGTAGAGATTAATTGATCATCAATTTAGGCCCTAATTTGGACCAAGTCAGGTGGTAAATGGCCCACTTTTCCTTGATTGTTAGTGAAAATTGAGGCTTGAGTACATTGATACATTTTGATTATCAATTAGGGGCCAAATGGAACTAAACACATTAAATAGATTCCGACCTTCATTGGCATAATGGAGTTTGAAAATATCCCTATTGATAATGATTCACAACTAATAGTATTATTCCGGCTGCGCTTGCTCATCAGAATGACAAAGCAAAAATTATTTCTCATAAGTATCAGTCCTGTGCACGTGAGTGCTCCTCCATTAATCAGCCATATTACTGGGACCCATCGCCCAGCCACGGGCATATTTTACTATCAATTACCGCTCCTTTTAATACCTTCCCCCTCAAGATCGCCCTGAAACTGGTCGCATATGCAGGAGCAGTGTGTCTTCCCATCTCCCCACGCTGGAATGAGGGATGCCACTCTTCTGGAAAGTCACAGCATTGAGTGGAGGGTGGGGCGGGGGAAGGGGGGCCGATGAGATGGAGAAGGAGGAAGGTGGGAATCATTTGAATAAAACTGAAGGACAGTCTAATAACAAAATGTCCACCCCCCACCACCACGAGCCAACCCTGATGTTAATTTCTTATTTCTCCCAGACTACAGCTCGGTGGAGAACGCCGGGTGGGTGGTCCGGGCTGGTTTTAAATGGACCTGCCACCCCGGGCTTAATGGAAAAGGCAGCTCTCTGGAAAATGAAAAAAAAAAAAAGGGAATTAGAGCCCAGACAGTCGTCGGCCGCCTTCCTCCGAGGAACTGTATCTTTGAGCCGCGGCGCATCTCCGAGCCCAGGACCGCAATGACAAAGGCAAATTACGGTTGTCATTTTATTAAGAGCGTCCGCCTGCCTGGCCAGGGTCCCGCTGAGTGCAATGTGCAGAGAGGCACCGCGAGGAGGAGGAAGGGCCCTGCATAAGAGAGCCCCGCTGAACGGAGGAGGGCTGGGGGGGGGGGGGGGGGCACCAGAGACATGCAGGGAGCCAGCAGGCGGCAGGCAGGGAGAGACTGCAGATTTGAAGGGGTGTGAAATGATGATAAGCATGTCAACATTGGCGATGACACGTATTTTACACCGACGGAAGCGCCACAAGTCAGGACAGGAAGAAACACCGGAGAACCTATTGTTGGATAAGAACTCTAAACGGAATGAGTGCATCTGGGTAGAAGAGGTTTACACACAATCCACGATGCCCAAGATACATTGAAATTAGGGCCGGGCGATTTGGCCCGATTTTTTTTATTGTTGGTTTCAAACTAATGGACAATTTCATTCAAACCTTAACAAACTAAAATACCTAAATATATCTATCTTTTGCAGCATCTTAATGTTGCGTTGAAGTTGCAAATCGCAACATCGTGAAATCCTGGAGGGTCTGATATAACAGGTAGGCAGAGTAGGGGCGCTTAGTGTTTTGGGGAGGGTCGAAAAAACATAGGATTTTTTTCGCTAAATTAAGGTCTTATTTCAGTAACTTTTAAGACATGACTGTTATTTCTTATCAGAAGTAGGGGCACGCGAATGTGGCATCCGATCACAGATGCTGGCATATATGTGCATATGGTCCCCATTTATACAGTAGGAAAAAGGTGTTCATTCAACGGTGTCACAATAGCAACCACCGGATCTTTCCCGTAAATTTGACCAGTGGCGTCGTCTTGAACTCTTCCGTGTTTACTACTTCAAGCGATTCAAGCGTTCATGCAGCATGTGTGCGTCCAACGTTTCACACTTAACAAGGAAAATAACGGCGAAAAATCGCAAATAGGGGTCAGCTTAGCTCAGGAGGTAGAGTAGTTGTCTTGTAACCGAAAGGTTGCTGGTTCAATCCCCAGCTCCTCCTAGCTGAGTGTTGATGTGTCTCTGAGCAAGACACTTAACCCTAACTGCTCCTGACGAGCTGGCTGTCGCTTTGCATGGTTGACTCTACCGTCGGTGTGTCAATGTGTGTATTAAACGATGCAAGTCGCTTTGGCTAAAAGCGTCTGCTAAATGCCCTAATTGTAAATTGTAAAAGCAGTATCCTGGTATTCTTACATGAAAGCGGGGGAAAATTATTTTGCACTGCATGTAATATTGTGGTGGAACATAAGCGGAAAACTTCCATTGATAAGCATTTTGTCACCGCGAAACATAACTACAGAACTGCAGGCAGGACGTCAGACGACGAGACAGATCAGCATGACGCAGGCTGTTGCATCCAAGTCAATTGCCAGCATGGAAAGAATCAAGAATCAATTATTCATAGGACCATTTCTCAGTGTTTTTGTTCTTTTAATTAATATTTTTTTCAGTAATAACTTAATATTTAACAAATTACTCGGGTAAAATTGCAGTAATAACTCAATATTTAACATCAGGAAAATCACACTTTAATCGCAACTTTCAGGCCGCAACAATCTCAAAAAAGGCCTGCGAAATCCTGGAGTGACTGTTTATACTCTTTAACGTCACGACCAAGGAACACCTGAGGCCAGATGTGTGTGGACTAGGGGTGGGACAAAATATCGATACGGCAATACAACATCGCCCTTCTTCGTACGATACGAGAATCTAATACTGCTGCCAAATAACGATATATTAATTCTATATAACTTTCTTTTTTTCACAAATTCTTTTGTATTTTTATGCTTTCTTCCTGAAGAGTTAGACGGAAAATATTGCCCCAGATATCGATATTTTAATCAAATTAATTCTCCTCTTATTCACATCTTCATGGTACATCAGAAAATGAAAACTAAGCCCCGAGATAGTTTCATATACTGCAGCCACGAAGTCTGATACTGAGGCCAATCTACTGAGAACTATGTTTTGTGGATCCCGTTAACTGTCTCGTAGCCATGCAGACATATATACTTTACCCTTGTCTTATTTTCTTGCCCGTGTGGGGGCTTGGGTAAAGGGGGGTGTCATGAATATTTGGCCTGTTTCAAATCACCATTGAGACTGTAATGGTGATTAAGGGCTATACAAATAAAATTGAATTGAAATTGAATTGTGTATTGCAAATTAACTTGGTCTCTCCCGCCAATTCTAAACTCTCCACGATGGTCAGTCCTTCACCTTTGTTGTTACCTACCAGCCGACAAAGAGATATTTTCCTACAAGAGTCATCTACACTAAAAGTTACATTTTTCCTCATTCAACAATGATAGCTGCTGATGTATATTAGAATGCAACCTTTGTTTTTCCATTGGATTAGCGATTGAGAAAACGGGAGTGTTGATTGTACAGTGATGAAAAATTACCATTTATAGGAATTGATATGAAAAAAAGTGGTAAGTGAGTGGTAGCCCTAATCCGCTAACAATTGATAAAAAATGAACAGATCAACAATTTACCATTACCGACCCACTACAGGCAACGGTTTGCAATCCAAACCCAATCAATATAGCACCGTAGAAAAGGTCCATTGGCAGTAGGACAATATTAATGTGATGTTTTTCAAGGGAGCACATTATGTTAATAGAAATGTAAAGCTTTTGAATATTTAGCATGATAAGAAAGGTTGCCCATGCAACTAGCTGTGACCTCCTTCATCAGGTTTCAGAGTAATTTATTTTGCACCATAACGGATTGCATTGCATGCACTTGTGTAGATTGTAGTTTAACTGAAAATCCCCTCTTCTGTCTTCACAGGCTATTATAATTACTGGATCTTAGTAGTTATATCATCTATAACAGTTGACAGTGCATTATTATTACTAGGCCTGAACAACACTCACATTGCTATATGAATATGTGCAGGTGATGGCCAATGTGTTACCAATTAAAATATCTGTTTCAAAGTTAGAATCACACATGTAATGGTGATGTAAAATATGTTTGCATAAAGGTGCGAATGCATCGATTAAATTGGAACGTTTTTCTGATCATTTTGTACTTTGGCCAAGACACGTGACAGGAACATGACTTCACACAACACCAACAACGATGGGATGGATTTATAACATTTGTGAAACAAGACGGGTCTTTAATACAAACTATATCTATGGTTTATATATTTGAACCTTTGTTACATGTATTTGTCAATGGGTCCGTAATTGATTTCTCAATAAAAGACAGAAGCGTAGCTAGCTAGCATCAAATACCTCACCCATGTACGAGGTACTACTAGCAAGCTAACTTTGGCTATATTTTGAAATACCATAACGACATAACGACATAACGACATTAAATGCGAAAGGCAATCCTGCTATGAATTAAACTAATTGATATAGGGAATGGCAGATTGCTTGAGTAACCAGTGCTAGATACATACGCTAAGATGACGAGAACTGCTTGTAATGCTAGCCGAGCTATGTTGTCTGTAGCTCTCAGAGCTAAGGTACCACGCTACTGTCTCTGTACAAACTCTGCATCTTTCACATTTCAAACATCGAACAACGGGCTTACCGTTTTACAACACCGGTCTTTATCTTCACCTGCCGTATTCTTGGGTCTGCCATTTCGTAGTGTTTTGGATAGCCTTGCTGCGCTGTAAAGGAGTGAGTGATGCTGGAGAATTATGCGTATGGGTACTGCGCCTTGCAAGCAGTGCGCATGCGTGAGGACTGAGTCACGCTCCCCAATTTCTTTACTGCGTTTTTAGTCAAAACCAGTGGTCAGAAACCCGCGACTCTTCCACCCCTGTGCAGTGGCTCCATGTGGCTTTGCATGTAAATAAAAAAAGTAAATAAATAATAATAAATATAACCGCAAGCGGTGATTAACGGGGTCCAAGCAAAAGTAAAAGTAAAGAACACACTAATGGAAGATATATAAATATAACATATAATTGTCATATTTAAGGAAAAATGTTCCACTTATAAACCTGAACTGCAGCCTCATTCACATGGTCAAAATGTCTATTGATAAGCACACAACATCCAGAAAACTCAAAGCATACATTTCTCAAGTGAATTAAGGGCTTTCTTCAAAGCATATACCTGAAAAATCTTTGAAATTCTGGGGAAATTAAACATTTGTAGTCAAGAACACTAACGGAAGAACTATGAATACGAAGGAAAAATGGTCACTGAAGAAGTTCCCCTTAATGCCATACTGTGTCTTGGCAGTTAGATTCTTGGAAACGAATGAGCCGGAATGTTGATTGCCTGATGAATTTCAGGTACTGTTCAATGTCTGTCCAAAACACAGCACTGAAACAGCCCTAGTCAAAATCACTAACGACCTCCTCCTTGCAGCCGACTCTGGATTACTCACCATTCTCATCCTCCTCGATCTCAGCGCAGCATTCGACACCATCTCCCACCCTCTGCTCCTGGACCGCCTGGCTGGTATTGGGATCACTGGTGTTTACATCCTACCTCACCGGCCGTCAACAATTTGTTCAACTAAGCAACCACAAGTCTGGGTGTTCAGGTGTCTCACTGGGTGTCCCCCAGGGGTCAGTCTTGGGTCCACTCCTGCTCACCACTTACCTCCTCCCGCTGGGCACACTCCTCCGTCACCATGGGGTCCATTTTCACTGCTACGCTGACGACACACAGGTCTACATCTCCACCAAACCCACCGCTGCCATCCCCCCCACCTCCCTCATCACGTGCCTGGAAGAGATCCGGAGCTGGTTGAGCAGGAACTTCCTGAAACTCAATGGAAACAAGACCGAGGCCCTGCTCATCGGATCCAAATCTACCCTCACTAAATCCCAACACACCCCAGCTCCACTCATAATCATCGATGGATTCCCAGTACCCTTCTCCTCCAAAGTCAAGAGCCTCGGCGTCATCCTGGACAACACCCTCTCATTCGCACCCCATATTCACAACATCACCCGGACTGCATTCTTCCTCCTCCGCAACATCGCCAGACTCCGCCCATCACTGACCCAATCCAGCACTGAAATCCTAGTAAACTCATTTGTCACATCACGCATAGACTACTGCAACGCCCTCCTCACCGGACTCCCCACCAAACTCATCAACAGACTGCAGATCATTCAGAACTCAGCCGCCCGGATCATCACCCGCACCAAATCATCTGACCACATCACCCCTGTCCTCATCCAACTTCACTGGCTCCCAGTACACCACCGCATCCAATACAAAACCCTACTCCTCACCTACAAAGCTCTCCACAACCTAGCCCCCAGTTACCTCTGCAACCTCCTCCAAGAATACACTCCCTCCCGCTCCCTCCGCTCAACCTCTGCTGGACTACTATGTATCCCCACATCACGACTCACTACAATGGGTGCCCGGTCATTCAGCTGTTCAGCACCCAGGCTCTGGAACTCCCTCCCCCCACACATAAAACAGTCAGACACCATTACAACCTTCAAGTACCAACCGCCTCTAAATTAAATGTATTATTATTATTATTAATGTTTCTTAAAGGGACACTGTCTAATATTTTAAGTCATTTATTACCTCAAATCAACGTATTCATTCATAAATAAGTCCTCATTGGTGTAAAATTATCTCTGCCAAAAATCTCACTTATCCTCCTGAGCGAAGAATAATTAATATGTAGTTACATAGGATGGGTTAGCTTCATGGAGGCTTCCATGTTCTTCCGGTCTATGAACTGCCGAGAGGGACAAAAAGCCCTACGTGGTACAGGAAATGCAGACGCGATTTCACTCTGAGCCAGCGTGAATGATGACTGAAAAAATTCACTATCTTGCTCGAGGAGTAATTACTCATGCATCAGCTGCTTACACTAATGATTCAATGCAGTTTGAAATTTGTTTGAAATAACGAACCTCATCATCACTCGAATGACTCGATGAGGTAGTATTGGATGTCGTGACACAGCTTCTTGGCACATACTGCCCACCGTAGTTTTAGAACAAGCGAGCACTATTAGTTTGAATGCAATATACAATTGTACCAATAGATGGGAGTAATTTTTACACAGTGTCCCTTTAAATGAGTGGCAATGACAGAATGTCATGTTCAGCTTGTGGACGTTTGGCTTTTTTATGTAATTGTGGGTAAAGTAAAAATAAATTGAGCAGAAGACCAGGGTGAAAAAGATGCATCTGATTTTAGAGATTAATATGATGAAAGAATTTTGAGTCCAGGTCAATCTCATAAGGAGAAATAAGGCTAGGTCATATCTTTTTTTAAATAGCGCCACCTTTGGGTGCAGTACCACAATTTGAGTTTATTAGTAGTGGGGGGTATTGGTATCCACCTAGTTGTATGTTTTTTTATACAATAAAAAAATGGTCATATAAGAAAAATGGGCTAACTGCTCCAACTTTATTGGCAAATGTTTCTCAAATGGAACTAAAGATCTCCTATTATACCACTTTTCTGGTCTTAATTTCTTATTAATGACTCCTATAGAACAACCTGACACGAATCACAGCACAAAAAACTATATCGATTTTCGGGAAACTCTTGCTCTCATCTGGGCGCTTTCAGCATTCTATGTCAACACTCGGCTTCGTCCTTCTCCGCCCCCTCGCCCCCCTCCTGCCAACCCCACTCTGTTGTGATTGGTTACCTTCCGGAAGCACATGCTGCAGCATTCCCACACATGGAAAATCTGGATTGTTCTACGTAGATAAATCCCGGAAATTTGAACAAGTGAATCGCGACCTACGTCCCTGTTTAGCGCTCTGCACAGCCACCCCAGACGGCCAGCAGGGAATACGTCTAATTGCATACGTCATTATTTGACACTTTAGTAGGGTTAACATTACTATGAATCATTATAACAACGTTTATAGGTCATAAAAGTCGAAAAAGCATAATAGGTGCGTTCGATGATTTGGTCTAAAGATTTTTTGTGGCGATTTTTGTGAATTTTTGATTATTTTTGTAGTCTGATTCTAGAGATTGATATTCTGAAAGATTTTTGAGTCTCGGTCAATCTGGGGAGGAGAAATAAGACTAAATAATGATTTCTTTACAATAGCGCCACCTTTGGGTGCAGTAGCCTACCACAAATTTCGATTTATGGTGTTGGCTGCAGTATGACTTTTACAGAATTTGAGGAAAAGAATTTATGTGTCATAAGACATAATATGTCTTGTGTTGGAGATCAAAATGATACTGTTAATATTTTGTCACCTAAAATAAACGTCACATCCTACACATTTCATA
>NC_079415.1:18015409-18035409 GCF_026213295.1 Gadus chalcogrammus | reverse complement strand
GAGACAAGCGGGCGGGGAGCCGCAGCCGAGCACACCTTGACGTGCTCCTCAAGCATGGCTCACCGTGTGAGGGACACATTCATTTGCGGCTGGAAGAATGACGGGCGGTTCAAAAGGGTCGCGTGGCTGACACAGGAAGGGGGCCGCCAACACCCCCCCGGCCGTCTCAATTAGCGGCCCCGCCTTTGAATCACAAGCATCACCTCGCCTCCCCGAGACAGACCCCTCCGTGTTAAATACGTGTCAATCACGGGGCTGTTCCAGGACAGGATATAGTACCTGCCTTCAGGGGACCGGTGTGTCACCACAACCTCCTGAAGGGACTCTAACCTGTCTCCTGAGGCAGCTTATAGTCCCTTCAGGAGACGGTGGTGACAAGGAAGGGATCCTATAACTACATGGGCAGGGCACTGGGCTAGTAGGAGGGTGTGTGCTGTGTGAATGTTTGTGTGTTTGTGTGTGTGTGTGTGTGTGTGTGTGTGTGTGTGTGTGTGTGTGTGTGTGTGTGTGTGTGTGTGTGTGTGTGTGTGTGTGTGTGTGTGTGTGTGTGTGTGTGTGTGTATGTGTGCGTGCGTGCGTGCGTGCGTGCGTGCGTGCGTGCGTGCGTGCGTGCGTGCGTGCGTGCGTGCGTGCGTGCGTGCGTGTGTGTGTGTGTGTGTGTGTGCATGCGTGCATGTGTGTGTCCATATGTATGGGTGTCGGTGTGAGGGAGTGTGTCTGTGTGTATGTTTGTGTGCGGGTGTGTGTGTATGTCTGTGTGTGTGCGGATGTGAAGGAGTTTGTGTGTGTGTGTGTGTGTGTGTGTGTGTGTGTGTGTGTGTGTGTGTGTGTGTGTGTGTGTGTGTGTGTGTGTGTGTGTGTGTGTGTGTGTGTGTGTGTGTGTGTGTCCAATCAGACATGTGTATAATGATACAATTGGCTTTTACCATTCATAGGACACACAAATGTGTTCTATCAGTGAAATGTCCCGTAATAAAGATGCAATGATCCACTGGCAAATGTCTTTATAGACCCTGCATTGGCAATGACCTCCATCCTCCCTCCCTTCTCTCCATCACAGCCTCTCTCCCTCCCCTCATCTATCTCCTCCTTCTCCACCTGTTCTGCCCCTCCCCCTCCACCCCCCCCCCCCTCCTCAATCTCTCCAATCTACCTCTCCTAATGAATTTTTACCTGGCACAGACTGTTTTCAACCCCAGTTGGACTGGTGCCTACAATTACCTCCTCTGAGTCTCCTAGGTAACTGAGCTGAGCCTAATTAGTATGCATTATCAATTACCAAACTTAATAGCTGGCAGATTGATGAGGTCCGTAGAAACAGGTTCAGAGCAGAAGCAAAACCCATACATGAAACCACTTCTTATTCTCCACATAATTTCTCGTGCACAGAATCCTTCCCGTTACATTTTCTCACATTTCACCCTGTTGGTAAGTACGCAGTGCAGTACACATACATAGAATGTGTGCAGAATATATAGATATTGTTCAATCAATTCAGTATTTTAATCGTAACACATAAATGCACAAATGTATACCCATCACAAATATTACTTAATTCATAGTTATGAATCATCATTTGATGACATTTTACGCAAGTTAAAGGACCATTAGAACTTGGTAAAACACATAGGCTTAAGAGTATAGAGTACAGGGTAGAGGCTGTTGGTTCCACTGCTACAATCTTCATGTGAAATGACATCCGTGGATAAAGTAGGCCTATAAGCAAAATGAAAGAGAAAGATTGATAATCCTAGCTTGTGCTTGAAAAAAACTTGTTCAACAATGCAGGCCTGTTAGACTAAGGACAACCATTTGTCAGAGAAATGGAAATTATATTCTGAAGAGAAAAAACAGCAACATTCATTTTCTGCACTCTTTGACAACGCTATTACTTCGTGAGTCTCGTGGGGATTGGAAAAAAGGAAAATAAGTGATTGAATAAGAATGTTTCATATCTTCCTGTGTAATTACAGATTCAGGGTATTTTGTGTGGATCGTTTATATCCACGATAACAATTACAATAAAGCAGAAAACGTGACTGTGTTGAAATGATTAGCAACATAGAAGTGATGACGTTTTATTAAAAGTTTTTTCTTAAAGAGCCCAAACTCAGAGGGACTATTCTTCTTTACCAAACTTAAATTTTTGCTCAGAGCTAAAGAAAACAAAAACCTAAATGCCCCTTTAATATCACTTTGTTAATAATCAATCTAACTTTATAAACGTTTTAGACAAGTCAATTCAAGACACAAAATGAATTTAATGTTAAATTCGCTATCCATGGTGCTAGAAATGAATGCAAACACTGGTTGTTCCCCACGTTTCAAGGATTTCTTGCATGTTTAAGTACACATTCAAGCAAGATTCAAGTGCAATTAGTGTGATGCTTATTTACATAAACATCAATAACAAAGCATTATGAAAATTACCCGCCCTATTGGCCACAAACTTTATATGCCTGAAATATACTTCATTTTCATTAGGAAGCATGAAATGCATTAGTACATTCATTAAGGCCACTTTGAACAATTATCTGGTTTAGTTCCTTACTTATAATGTTTTAGGGCATCGTTGGGAGAGTAAACACAGAAGTAAGACAAATTTTATACGATGCCGAAGTAAAGGACATGCTTTCAATTGTTGGAAAATGGAGGAGGGGTTGAGATTCTGCAGCCTTTCATGGGTTTATAGCACCAAAAACAGAAAAATGGCTCCTCAGCGACCTGGCAAAAGATTCCATTACCAGTCGCAAACGGACTGTCCAGCTCATCCATAGCGCTGCAATACACCCCCGAAATGTGCAGGAAATCCAGGGAAGCATCGGAATTGAAGAGTCACATACAATGAGCGTCAGGGTAGGGACAGTGTTCCCCCCCGGAGCAACCAGAGGGGTGCAGGGGGTGCCACGCAGTTCACACACTAGGCCTCCAACTTCAGGGGGTTGGTTTAGCTTTTTATTGCCCATCAATGAAAATCCTCGGCAGGTAGGTCTGATGGCAGACAATCAAACAAAGGCTGAGCATAGGTTGTGGCTTTTTTCATTGTAGGACTGCACAATGAAAGTTTATACAATTCATTTAATTTAATTTGCAAAACTGAAGGAACATTTGGGAGATTAAAGTAGCCTACCAATTGTAGACCTACAAATAGTAGAAGCTATGGTGCTATAAGCTAACACAAGTATTAGCTTTCAGTGGTGTCCTCACTGATGCTTTTCTATAGTATTTTCCTAATGCAATTATAGAAAAAGAAATTCCAACAAAAACAGAACAAATGAATATCTGTCACTATGTCACAAACCGATGTGCAGAGATAAAACAAGAGAGAGAGGGAGTGAGAGAGAAAGGGAGAGAGAGAGATAGAGAGAGAGTCGGAGAGAGAGAGGGAGAGAGCGAGAGAGAGAGAGAGAGACTGCAGGGTCCTATATGCTGTTAGTCATGTATATTGCTGCATGAGCCTTCTTCGTCTTCAGTTTGCACTGATGTATATTTCGTTGTCCACAAGCTTAATTTTGATTTATAGTCCGTCCATAAATTAGAAAAATATGTTTTAGAATTCCATCCCGCGGAAAAGCGGCGCGTGATGTCAGGGGATTGGCTGATATTTAAGATGTCAGAAATACATATTGGATTAGCGCACGCTTTGTTCCCGCGCAACAGCAGGTGTTTAATCATAGCTGATGGCTCCAGTGAAATACGTTAGGACAGGCCAGGCCCAAACGCTGGAGCTGTGCTCCATTGCGATAAATCACGGCCCGATGTTGTTATATTCACACTCTACCGACTTACCCGCACTGCAACACACACACGTTTGGTCCCATGCACACACACACACACACACACACACACACACACACACACACACACACACACACACACACACACACACACACACACGTACACACACACACAGGTACAAACACCACCACACACACACACACACACACACACACACACACACACACACACACACACACACACACACACACACACACACACACACACACACACACACACACAAGTACACACACACACACACACACACACACACACACACACACACACACACACACACACACACACACACACACACACACACACACAAATACACACAAACACACACACTAAATTGTATCCTTTTATAATATTTATTTCACAACCATTCTCGTAGCTGGTGGGTGAATGAATTAGTCAAACTGTGATTAAATTAATAGTCCAAACCCTGGAGAATAGGCCTCTGTGATAAAAGTAGATATTGATCCGGTTAATTTAAGGCTAGCAAGAGGAGACACACTAACATCAGCCTATTGTAAACTTCACAAGCTAAAGCCTAGCATTAGCCCCACTGTTATTCCCCAGTATGGGGCCGTTCAGTTGACATCAGCGTTGTCAGGGTCACCATCCTTAAACCCGGTATCCATTACCCTCTCTGACTGGATGGGTACCCTAGGCCTGGGGTAGACGCAGACTGGGAACCGTTCATAAGAGCCAACATTCCCAAGGTCAACCGGTGAAGAGGAACGACAGGGAGGAGACGCATGGAGAGCCTGGTGCGTTGTGACACCCGGCGCCGCTGATTAAAAGATGGAGTAATGTGTTTGAACAGCATGCGCCGCCCCCTCCATGCCTTCACGGCGCGGTGGAGGGGATAAGACTGTAATGTTTAGAAAACAGCCTTTCTTTATGGTCTCCTTGTTTGGCGACGTAGCCGACACTAAATAAATGACGTTGCTTAATAAGCGCGGCGGCGGTGGGGGGGGTTCTACCTCCTTCAGACGGGGCTCACGAGGCGTTCTCTCTCTCTCTCTGGTTTTACATCTGATATAATGAACGATAGCGGTTGAAATGATGAAACATCAATCTTCTAATAAAGCATTAACGCTCGGGACTAGTGAGACAAATGGTCTATGGGCCGGGGAGACAACAGGGGGAAGGACGAGTATGAGAACAGGTTAACCTCACCACTTAAGGAGGCGTGGAGTCACACTGAGTGGATTACTGAGGGCGGAACCAGAGCAGCAGCGAATGGAGGAACCTCCGGACCAGAACCTCCAGAATGGGGAAACGGTTAAAGATGATTTAATGCTGAGTGCGTCCGGGAGCACCACCCTGGTTTGTAGGTGTAGAGAGAGCGCTGCTAATCATGCATACTCACACCTGGGAACACCTGGAATCAGAGTTTCATAGCTTGCTCAATAATGCTCTATTGAACGTGGAAATAAAATGATCAGCCTATATCAACCTGATGAGAGACCCTCCCCCCAGGCCGTGGGCTCCTCTGTGGACGTCAGGGGGGGTTCACACCGCTTTGGGACCCCTGACTCTCATCTTCGGTCCAACAATTCTGGGGACCCCAACTCCCTCCGCTCCAATGAACATTGTTTTAAACATCTGTCCGAATATTATCATTGTATCCTAGGGAGAAGGCTAGTTAGCAGTAGATTGCTGATGGCTGCGATTGATTAGATGGTTTAAATCACCGTTGATCTTATTTTATAAAAGGTTCATCATCAAATATGTACAGCTGATAAATCAGCACTCTTCAGTGACCCCACGTGGAAAGCAGGGGAACCCACGTTGGGTCCCTCCAGACCCCCACGTTGGGTCGGACCCCAGGTTGGGTACAAACCCCCAGATTCGGACCCCCTCGAGCCCTACACCAGTGTTGCGCATTCTTCCATAACCCCAGGTGGGTCCAGACCCCAGCTTGGGTCAGATGCCCCGGTCAGACCCAAGGTGGGGTCAGACCCTCAGGTGGGGAGGGTCTGGTTGGGTCAGACCCCCGGGTCAGACATCAGGTTGGGTCAGACCCCAGGTTGGGTCAGACCCTCAGGTTGGGTCAGACCCCCAGGTGGGGTCAGACCCCGGGTCAGACCCTCAGGTGGGGTCAAGCCCCCAGGTGGGGTCAGACCCCAGGTTGGGTCGGACCCCCGGATCAGACCCTCAGGTTGGGTCGGACCCCCGGGTCAGACCCTCAGGTGGGGTCAAGCCCCCAGGTGGGGTCAGACCCCAGGTTGGGTCGGACCCCCGGATCAGACCCTCAGGTTGGGAGGGTCTGGTTGGGTCAGACCCCCGGGTCAGACATCAGGTTGGGTCAGACCCCAGGTTGGGTCAGACCCTCAGGTTGGGTCAGACCCCCAGGTGGGGTCAGACCCCGGGTCAGACCCTCAGGTGGGGTCAAGCCCCCAGGTGGGGTCAGACCCCAGGTTGGGTCGGACCCCCGGATCAGACCCTCAGGTTGGGTCGGACCCCCGGGTCAGACCCTCAGGTGGGGTCAAGCCCCCAGGCCAGAGCCCTACAGCAGAGCGGTTCACGCTCCCTCCATCCCTCCAGGCTCCCTGGTGTTTATCTTGGAGCCGGCCCCTGAACCAGTCTCCTAATTCCTCCCTAATCCTGCATGTCAGGCCCTTATATCCCTCGCTGTCCTGCCCAATGGCCCCGTTGTCTCCGCTCTAAATTCTCTCCAGCTCGGCTCCGCTCAATGACACAACGCAAATTGCATTTAATAAATTAGCTTAATGGATTCGACGATCGGTTAGCGGGCACAGTGTTTCCTCTGGTTAAGCAAAACATTTATATCCCACATTCTCCCCCTCTCCCCCTCTCCCCCTCTCTCTCTCTCTCTCTCTCTCTCTCTCTCTCTCTCTCTCTCTTCTCTCTCTCTCTCTCTCTCTCTCTCTCTCTCTCTCTCTCTCTCTCTCTCTCTCTTTTTCTCTCTCTCTCTCCCCCCCTCTCTCTCTCTCTCTCTCTCTCTCTCTCTCTCTCTCTCTCTCTCTCTTTCCGTCCTTGATACCCCCCGCCCCCCCCAACACACACACACACAGACACACACACCTACACACACGCACACACACGCACGCACACATCATTTAATCTAAGATCCACGTGCGAGTAATGAGGCCCAAAATGAGAGCCGTATTCTCACTTTCACTCTCTGTGTGGAATTTAAAACGCGCTCCTTCCCAATGTGTTCGTGGAAGTCGTGGTTAACTCGGTGCTGTGGCCCTGGGAAGTGTAGCATTAATTCGGTCGTTTCGTCTACTCAGTTAATGTCGGTACTGTCAGCTTCAGCACCATTACTTTAATAGGTGCAATCAGACAACGGACGAGCCCATGCATGAGGGGCCCCCAGGGGCCTAAGCGCCTATTTGACATTAGGAAGTCCTCGATGGTCTTTCCATGTTTGGTTACGCAAAACAATCTCCTCGAATTTTATTGTTGTTACAGATGTTATAGTAATAACATTAAATCGCCCCCTGCAGTCCGAGGTCAGCATGGTACAGTCGGGCTGAATTCCGCCGCAAACGTCATAGCCTACTATAGTGGTTGGGATTGGTTAATTAGCCCCTACTCCATTTAGTTTGCGGTGACTAAACATTTAAATTGTAAACAGCGGGGGGACAGCCGCCAAAGCTTGATTTAATTTGTTATTTATTATAGGGTATATTATCCCATATATTATGATAGGCCTATCATTGTTTAAATCATTATATAGGTTATACCTATTAAATAATTATATAATTATATATTTGTATGTCTCTGACTTCATTAGACTGTTTGTGTTATCTCTTCTCATTAATTGCCAATCGACCTTATGGGCTACAATATCAATATTGATACGCTTGATTCGTTCACTTCAAAAAGAGCCTGTACTTTCCATCAGTAGAGGCCTTGTTGTGAGCGGCCTGTACACCGCATATATATGACGGCTGCTGGGCTGTCAAACGGCAGGGGAAGCCACTGTCATCCCGCGGCCACATCATCTATACCGCAATTACCCGTCAGAAGGGTTGGATGATAGCCGAGGCGGGCGCACCCTAATCAGGAGAGTAAACTCCGCTGTGTTTCAATTTGGGAGCGCGCTCTTCCGTTAGAGGTGCTGTGGCGTGGTGATAAATAAAACGCCCGTTTACCCGCCGAGCCGCCCAGACCCCCGCTGTCCGCCACCAGCAGACCTCATCCCAGCCCGGCTGGTCGGTCAGCATCAATCATTCAGCATAAATTGGGAAACGTCCCGATTAGTGACGCTGAACTCGAAGAAATGCACGTGAACAGTATAGCCTATGCAGCCAAAATCATACAATCATACGCACGCTTCAGAAAGAGGGAATCGAGTGACATGGGGAAATAACTTGTCAATAAAAATGAGAATTTTAGGCTAAATGACTAGGTTAAATGTTACCAGCCATCACATAGATGATGAATCGATAACAGTTGTAACAAACCCATCCTAAAGGCCTGTTTAAGGATCACACATAACGCCCAAAACCCGGGAAGTAACAAGATTACAACTAGGCCCTTTAGTACTCGAGCCTAATCCCGGGATTATGACCCATCTGTTATTAACCATGCTACAAAGGTGTCCCCCCCGCCCGCCCTAAACCCCTTTCACACGCTAAGCGGCGTGTTCCTCAAATCGTGGGAGTGTTAATTGGTTGATAGAGTCCATTTATCTAATCCCCCGGCCTCACATACGTCCTCATACATTCTCTCATTTGAGTGAAGGGCCGCACACATGATCTCTATTGAAACACGTCCATACGACCACCGCTCCCCGCCCTCCGGTAAGGCGGTCCCTCTCCTCTTTAACACGCTCAATAGGTCGCGACCGCGTGCGTGCGAACCAACAAAGGGTCCATCCCAAGCATTTTGTTCCCCCAAAACTGACAGACCGACCCAGGAGCCGGGTCCATCGCCGTGGCCCTCAGGGACTAGACTGGTGTGTTGGGAGAGGGATACACTGGAGAGGCTCTTTTTGGCCTCTTCAAAGAAGTCTCTCAAACTGCGCGTGTTCATCACCGCGTGGAAATGAGATGCGCATTTAAATCTGCCCCCCCCCCCTCGACGGGCCCTAGGGGTTAATGGATTGGGCTCCTGTGTAGAGACGGACTCTATCTGAGAGGGGGCCGGTTTTCAAATTCTGCATCTGTGCTCTCTCGGTAATTAATTCAGTTCACCACGTGCACGCAAGGGGAGGATTTTAAATGGAGAATTAGCATTCAGATGAGAGCGCGTGCTTTGGGATCCCTCTGCGCACTGCCGAGATGTTTGCAGGGAGAGTTAAATGTAATATACTTAAAAAATCGACCTCTTGACGAATGCACTTGAGAGAAGGATGACGTCATCCTCACATGGCCCCCTAGAGGAGAGGCACGCGCGCACCGCCCCGGTAAGACCGGTTTGGCCCTAAAGATGAAGGCACCTATTGTGCGCGAGGCCCTGCGTCATGGCGTCAGAGAATATACCCACTTGCGGAGGTTTGGATTTCCCATAAAATCGATCAACAGTAGGCTAGACCACGTTTGTAAGATATTTAGAAAATCGAAGGGTTAGAACTGACATTGTATGCATTTCACACAAATAACATGGCATCCCATAATAACCAAACAGGTGAAACTCGTTTGAGGGGCAGCGGATCTGTTGGTTTATTGTGAGCAGCAACAGGACATTCATTCAGATGGTTGAGGCGAGGGGCCTCGGGCCGGGGCTTAATGCTTTGCTCAGTCTGTCAAAATATGGGTTTTAGTGGAAACCTTGATGGGCCCAAATTGATCAGGAGTAAAGTCTGTCTGCTCAGACCTTTTAACTCATTAACGTGTATTAACTCGTCAACATTGCGGCTTTTAAATCGCAAATCAAAGCCCTCGGTAGTGGATAAATAAATGCCTCTATCTGTCTCGGCTCCAGAGGCGGTTAGCGCTCCTCAGCTGTGTGCTGAAGGTTTTGTGTGTTCCTACCTTTTACCATCCTCTCTAATGAAGCCAATCTCCGTTTGGACCGCATGACTCTTTAATGCACTCGAGAGGCTTTTAAAGTGCAATAAAAGGCAAAAGAAGGTTTCTTTACAGTGGTTGACCATTAGTGGCTTCTCTGTGTTGTCTTTTGTGCCTGATTTCAATATACAAAGCAAGTAAAAACACAAGCGAGGGCCGATGGCTGAATGGACCTACAGAGAGAGGCTTCATAAGTGGAAACAATAAATAGTGGGAAAAATATATTTCTATTCGATGGCGATAGTAGACCAAACCCAAGAACGTTATCATTTAAGGCTTTAATTACATATTACAAGATGTCTCTAAAAAAGTAGATACAAATATTATGACAAGTACATTTGTAGGCCCATGCATATTCCAAATTCATTCATTCATTCAACTTCATTCTGAAAATGTGTGACAAAATGCAGACCATGATTGAAGAGGTGCAGAAGAACCTTTGAGGTGCACAAGCCACAATAAATAAGTGGAACCACAAGGGGCCCGGAGACCGATCGTTCACACAGAACAGCAGATGCTACTGTTGCCAACAGCCAAAAGCATTCTCAGAAAATACAGGGCCTGTAACATTTGAGGTCCTCACGGCCGAAAGGAGCAGGCATCTTTTGTTCTGTTCGCCAGGAGGTACATTAAGGGAGATGTGGGAGAGGAGCAGTTTTTCCCTACAGCCCAAGGTTTGGGGGTCCAGGTAGACATTCACCACCTCTCAGATCCCCAGCAGGAGGCGCTTGTCTGATGGAGCTGTTGGATGAGACTCCTGCCCTCCCATAGCTGGCACACCACCATGTCACTCTTAAGTAACCAGGACCGGTCAGAGTCCGGAACTACAGGATCCCCATAGAGATGGTTCCAAAGCTCAAGATTAATATATATCAATATTTGTGTCATCATCAAGACGGATTTGGTCTGTTAAGCCCTTTGAGACTGTAATGGTGATTAAGGGCTATACAAATAAAATTGAATTGAATTGAAGATGGAGCTGTAGACAACGAAAGAGATGGGGATCATCAAACCTTCTCACATTTTGTGGTCGTGTCCCATGGTAATTGTGCCAAAAAAGGATGGCATTTCAACTTCGAGCCTTATGCATAGAGTGGACGATCCTTTGAAAAGGTTGGGCTGTGCCAGATATCTGACCACCATGGACCTGTGTTAGAGGGAGCTACTGGAAAGTTCCTCTGTCAGAGGAGACGCAACCCCTGACAGCATGCAGAACATCGTTTGTGTTACATCAATACAGTGATAATATTTGGTGTGAAGAGGTCAGCTGCTACACTTCAGCGCCTCGTGGACGGGGTGTTGGAAGGTGTGTCTGACTCCGTAAGGGCATACCTAGACCACATCATCCTCAGCAAGACTTTGGAGGTTCATCTGGTCCACTTCTGAGACATTCTCCAGCGAATGAAGGATGCTGGCCTGACCATGTATTCCTCTAAGTGCTCCTTTGCCAAGTCGCAGGAGGAGTACCTGGGATTAGTCGTCGGAGGCGGGTCAGTAAGGCCACAGGTGGGGAAGGTGAGTGCCTTCACCGATACCCAAGTACCAAGAACTCAATGTTTGGGTGGTACCTACGGTTTATCCCTAACTGCTCTAGTAGGGTAGCTGTTTTATCCAAACTGACAAAGAAAGACGGTCCGAACTGTTCAAGTGGACTGTTCGTGATAGCTTTCCTTCGAGGACTTGAGAAACTGTCTGTGCAGTTAGCCTGTATTGCAAAAGCCAGACTTTAATAATAATAATAATAATAATAATACATTTAATTTAGAGGCGCCTTTCAAGACACCCAAGGTCACCTTACAGAGCATATATTCATCATAAATCGTTTAAAAAAAAATAAAAAATTGTGGAAAAAATAAATAAACATAATAAATAAAAATAATAAAAAATAATAAAACAAAAACAAGACAAAACAAAACAAACAAACAATCACGTTAGATGTTGTGTGCGAGTTTGAACAGGTGAGTTTTGAGTTGTGACTTGAAGGTTGTAAGGGTGTCTGACTGTTTTATGTGTGGGGGGAGGGAGTTCCAGATCCTGGGTGCTGAACAGCTGAATGACCGGGCACCCATTGTAGTGAGTCGTGATGTGGGGATACATAGTAGTCCAGCAGAGGTTGAGCGGAGGGAGCGGGAGGGAGTGTATTCTTGGAGGAGGTCGCAGAGGTAACTGGGGGCTAGGTTGTGGAGAGCTTTGTAGGTGAGGAGTAGGGTTTTGTATTGGATGCGGTAGTGTACTGGGAGCCAGTGAAGTTGGATGAGGACCGGGGTGATGTGGTCAGATGATTTGGTGCGGGTGATGATCCGGGCGGCTGAGTTCTGAATGATCTGCAGTTTGTTGATGAGTTGGGGAGTCCGGTGAGGAGGGCGTTGCAGTAGTCTAAGCGTGATGTGACAAATGAGTGAACTAGGATTTCAGTGCTGGATTGGGTCAGTGATGGGCGGAGTCTGGCGATGTTTCGGAGGTGGAAGAATGCAGTCCGGGTGATTGAAGAATGCAGTCCGGGTGTTGTCCAGGATGACGCCGAGGCTCTTGACTTTGGAGGAGAAGGGTACTGGGAATCAATGATTATGAGTGGAGCTGGGGTGTGTTGTGATTTAGTGAGGGTGGATTTGGATCCGATGAGCAGGGCCTTGGTCTTGTTTCCATTGAGTTTCAGGAAGTTCCTGCTCAACCAGCTCCGGATCTCTTCCAGGCACGTGATGAGGGAGGTGGGGGGGATGGCAGCGGTGGGTTTGGTGGAGATGTAGACCTGTGTGTCGTCAGCATAGCAGTGAAAATGGACCCCATGGTGACGGAGGAGTGTGCCCAGCGGGAGGAGGTAAGTGGTGAACAGGAGTGGACCCAAGACTGACCCCTGGGGGACACCCAGTGAGACACCTGAACACCCAGACTTGTGGTTGCTTAGTTGAACAAATTGTTGACGGCCGGTGAGGTAGGATGTAACCAGGAGAGTGCAGCACCAGTGATCCCAATGCCAGCCAGGCGGTCCAGGAGCAGAGGGTGGGAGATGGTGTCGAATGCTGCGCTGAGATCAAGGAGGATGAGAATGGTGAGTAATCCAGAGTCGGCTGCAAGGAGGAGGTCGTTTGTGATTTTGACTAGGGCTGTTTCAGTGCTGTGTTTTGGACGGAAGCCAGATTGGAACAGTTCGTGGAGATTGTTTGTGTCAAGGTGGGACTGTAGTTGTGCGGCAACCACCCTTTCAAGTGTTTTGGAGATGAAAGGGAGATTGGAGATGGGCCGGTAATGGTTAAGGTCAGTTGGGTCAGCACCAGGTGGGAGGTTGTATCATGACCCTACGGACTTCAGTGGGGGTTTCATTCCGTCTGTGCACGGCACCTTCTCAACGAGCAGGTGTGCGCCTGCAGCCAGATGGGGCCGCCAAAACACCAATTCCCCAGCAGCGCTTATTTTTTTTTAACTGCTCGTGGCGCACCCCATGTGATTTGGCGCCCCCCACAAAGATGGGGCCCCGGGCGGCTGCCTGGTTCGCCCGTGCCTAAAACCGCCACTGGTTGAGTCTTATTGTAGAGTCGCTCCAGTCGACGACCAGTGGCTTTGAGCTGGCGTAGATGAGGAGTGAACCAGGGAGCAGTGTGGGTAAATGAGACTGAGCGGGTTTTCAGGGGGGCCAGGGTAGTAAGGGAAGAGGAGAGGCAGTTATTGTAGTGAGTCACCAGGTCAGTCAGGGAGGAAGCTGGGGGAGGGTTGGGGTAGTAGCTGATCAGGGTGGAGAGGTCTGTGGTGTTGATAAGTTTGATGTTTCTGAAGGAGATGGTCCATTGTTCCTTGGTTTTGTGTAGTTGGGTATGAATGTAAAAAAGTACAGCTTTGTGGTCGGAGATGGGGAAATCAATGACATCAAGGTTAGTGGGAGTGATGTCAGTGCAGCAGATTAAATCCAGAATGTGACCTTTGTTATGGGTTGGGAGGTTGACATGTTGTGTGATGCCAAGACAGTCCAGAAGTGATGTGAAGTCATTAGCAAAAGTACAGGATGGGTTGTCAATGTGGATGTTGAAATCACCAAGGAGGATAAGTTGGATAACAGTGGGGGACATTTTATGTAAGTAGTGATGAGAATTCATTGAGGAAAACGGCAGAGGGTTTTGGTGGTCTGTAAATGGTGACAATGATAGCGGGTTTGGGGCCTGAGAGTTTTACAGCTAGACATTCAAAGGAGGAGTGAGTACTTTGATCCCCATTTGACTGTGAAGACAGATGCCTCCAGTGTTGGTCTTTGGGCTTTTCTGTTACAGGGGGAGGAGGGCGACCAGAAACCAATCATGTTTCTCAGCAGGATGTGGTTCTTTAGGGAGTGCAGGTATTCACTGTGGAATCTAGCCTCAAGTGGGCTCTAGATTCGCTGGTAATTACCTGATGGGGAAGAGATTCACTGTGGCGACCGTTCATAAGGCATAGTAGCACAAACTGACTATATTAATCATTGCATGGATATTTGCGCATGTAATAAATAGTTTCCTGTATTCCCTGTCAAGTTCACTCTTAAACCCTGCGTATCCATAGATTTATATCAAAACCAATTAAGGATCATGCAAGTAATTTAATTGATTTGCTCAAGGTTTATTGTTTGCAGGCACATTAACAGTTTCAGTAGTTGCATCTTTAAAGGACTTTCCTTAAGTCCTATCTTTACATTGCTAGGATTATACTAAATGTACATGTCAATCCATAACCATCACTTATAATATAACCATCAAGTCTGTAAGACAGTTGATTTATTCACCTACCAAAGTTATCCCGCCTTAAAGAGCAATTACGCATTCACATGCGGGGGTATTTGAAGGTGTTCATAAAGTACCTATAAATGCTTGTGAAATATCTGAATGAAGTTGTACAGTGTTTATGTTATGAGATTATAATATACCTTAAGCCAATTAAGCCTGGGATATGGGTTAATTGATGTATAATAACTTGGTATAGCTTAGGGGGGGAGCTATCCAAATGGTATCTCTATTTAAGCCTGCCGGGCTTCAATGTGAGGGAGAGTTATGGCTCGTGATGATTTGTCACAGTTGACTCAGGTCAAGAGTCATGGCGGTTTTGGCTATGATCTGATAGTTCATCCTTGACATCTGTTGGTTTTATGTTGTTTCTGTCATCATTCTCGGTTGTCAGTACTTTGAACTCTACTGCAGGCCTAAATAAATATTTCAATCCAATTTCAACGCCTTTCTTTGTATAGTTAAAAAAAAAAATCTATGTATACATGTATGTTTTTATGTATATTTGTCCTACTAAGGCCATATAGCTGCTTATCATTCGTCATTAATACCTAACAACAACAATATGGAATCTACAGTCTGTAGCCTACAGCCCACCACTTTCAAGTTGGCAAAGGCAGGAAATGTCACTCAACTAAAACAATTCTTATTATTTTGTTTCTCCAATGTGTTGATGACATTTTTGGGGGCATAATAGAAAATACAACTTATAATACTTATTATTTGTGCTGCATGTTCTAAATATATCAGATTTTTTTTTACAGCTGTCAAACGACACCTAATGTGAAGTTAGGCTACTCACAATGGCCGAGTTAACAAACTTAACTATAGGATCGTATATTCCCTACTGGTGCTCTCTCTCTGTCACTCTCCCTCTCTCGCTCGCTCTTGTTCCCTCCCATTGAACAGAAACCATAATCCCTACAACTAAACGGGGCCCCGTTTCCCGAAAGCATCGTTGGTAAAACGTCGTGAAAACGCTCGTAACTAACGAGGACTCCAGAGGTAGGCTACTCGTAGGGTGCTAAGAGCATCGTTAGCCCACTAAAGCCTCAGTGGCGTCACCATGGGATATTCCGTGTATTGGATGCGGTTTATTAAATGCGCAGTCTACCGAACCAACGCCATGTCACAAGGCAACCCTCTCACAAGGCATATAATAAAATCAAATGATTTCATTGCTCTCGTGTCCGAGGTCGCTTTTGAGCTGCACTTGCTGTCTCATCTCTGATTTTAATTCAACCATCGTGGTTAAAATGTCCTCATATTGATCAATGACAGAAGAAGTAGGCTACACGAATCATGGTGAGACCAGCGGGTGTGGGAGAATTTCTGCAGGCGTATTTTGTTGCTATTGTTTGCCATAAAGCACTGCGCTTCGGTGAGGCTGTGATGAAGTTCATTATTTATTGGACCGTGTCTAGACAGTTACAAACATCCCTGACAGTGCACAATCGCCAAGTTGAGAGCGTGGTTTCGGCAATGAACGTAGACGGGAAACTGTGCTGCAATGCGTGCCTGAACGTCGCGCGCTTTCCCGCTTATCAGCACCATCATAAAATATGCCGTCGTATGCACGCCTTTTTCGCGGCATGGTCCGCGCGTTTACACTGCCCGAGGCAGAGCCGGTGTTACACCGAATTCTGCGACCCACCGAAATGTGTGACCCCAGGGCGCACTTTTGCATATTTTTTGCAATATGCACGAGTTTGAAGCGTAGACAGGCATGACAAAAACATAAATAAAACATAAGATCTCCCCCCAACCAATTACCTTTTTATTAAAGGTGCTTAATAAATACATTTGTTTTGATTTGATTAGCATTTTACAGACAATGATAGGGCGTTTAGTACAGTCCTTCACCGTTGCTTCTTTACCCATAAAAAGCTACAGTCAGTGTTAAATTACGCTGATTTACCTTTGAAAATTTCCTATTATAGGATACTACTGTGTAAAACGCTGTTTAGAATTAATGTTAGTCGCCTAGGTCGTATGCCGAGCGCCGGCCCTGGCCCGAGGTAAATTGCCTGCTTGAGCTAGCACCCCGATTTACCCTCCCGGACCCTACACACATTTTGCGGTTTATGGGTTTCATTTTTAATCTGATGTAAATGCGACGGCTCCGCGGTTCCAGGGAGGTGCTTGGATAGAGGTGTTGCTGCGCTGTCTCTACAGAGACAACGCAGCGATATCATCATGAGCAGTTCTACCTGGAGGGAAAGTGAAATCCGCGAGATGCTGGTCATGTGAGGGAAGGTTATGCAGTTGCAATAAATAAGAGCTTGAAAGATGGTGCGATCTACGAGAAAGACGCAGAGGAACTTTCCTTACGAGGGTTTTGTCGGGATAAAAAACAAGTGCCCAGCAAAATAAAGAATATGTTGGAGTTTTTGCACTTGTAAATAGGCTAGTTAATCGGTTTGTAGCCTACACTCAGACGTGATCTCATTCTTGCATGCGGGTGTCTTCATTCATAAAAAAATAGAAACATTCGGGAGTATGCAAATTATTCTGAAGAGGTCTATACTCCGGTCTAGACTCCCCGCCTACTCCAGTGAACCAAGAAAGCCCGCGCCGTGATGAACGGCGGATTTGAACCCCTCGGTTTTACAGAGGAAACTTGAGATATGACGGTGAAATCGCCGGGCGTGCCAAGCTGCGACCGAACCGGCTTGGCAGTGTAAAAAGGCCTATACATCATCCTGCCCATGCCCAATATGGGCAGGATCTAGACCAAGCTCTCTTAATCGGGTCAGCAAGCCGTGTGCCCAGCCTCGTTTAAATGATACTGAATTAATGGATGTTGCATTATTTATGTTTAGACCTACACCAAAGATTCTAGAGAAGAGAGTGCGCGCCAATCAATGAAAACTTATGCGGAATCAGATAAGGTCGGCTCTCTTTGCTACGCAAAGCATGTTTCAGAAATCAGCACATTAAGATAAATGTAGTTGTCACACAAGCAATTTTTGATTTTTGTAATTGTTATTACAGGGGGGAAAATGCTGTGAAAAAATGTACGCAGTGCTTTCAGGATTAGGACTGACGTAGCATATTTCGGCCTAGGCCTTAATATCTTTAGCATTCATATTATTGCAGTATTCTTTTTGTAGGGTACTCTGCTGTTGGCCTGTATGGGGAGATATTTTAACGCTTTTCAACCCCATTTTCCTGCGACATTCCTGCGTCTCCCCCTCCTACGGAGCACATTTCAGCACCGTGTCAGTAGACAGTTACAATCCTACAAACGTTGTGAGTGCAGTGAAGGCGCGTTCATGTTAGGAAGAGTTTCGTGAAACGCTCCAAAGAAATTGACGATGGATCTTGCGATCCATCGTGAAAATGATCGTATGAGCTTGGATCCATCGTTATCGGGAAACGGGGCCCAGGACCCTTGTGTCACTGTGCTGCTACTCAGAGGGGGAGAGAGAGAGAGAGAGAGAGAGAGAGAGAGAGAGAGAGAGAGAGAGAGAGAGAGAGAGAGAGAGAGAGAGAGAGAGAGAGAGAGAGCGAGAGAGAGCTGTCACAGCAGATGGATGCAGGGAGAACTGAGGAGGTATAACCCCTTGCTCTCATTTTCCCGCTCTGGAGTCCATTATAGCAGGTGTCATCCTGTGAGATTGATAACACACACACACACACAGACACAATTTCACCAGCAGAACAAATTCGATTCTGGTTCCTGCAGTGGGTGAAGAAACTTTACAGAACACTAAACCAAATAAAGACGTCTCTGAGACCCCTGCTCATGGGTAACTGGCTTAAACAACCAACCCTCCAATGTGAAAACTTTAAAACCTCATATAAACCCTTGTGTTGTACTTATTTAGGTTTTAGTTCTCAAGATAACCTATGAGGACAGAAGAGGACTGTGTATTGGGCAGTCAATGCATTTGTTGGGTGAACCGTTGGCAGTTATCTAGTCTAGTGGTTAGGCCACTCGAATCCCAGCTCAAAGGTGGGTGCGAAGCCCCATGCGAAGCCCCATGCGAAGCCCCATGTCGGTCTTCCTGTAGGCATCCTGCTACCCGCTCATTAGTGACATGAATAAAACATATAAGAGTGTCGGCTAAATGAAGAAAAGGCTGATGGACGCCAGCTCTGAATAAAGCGTTACATGCTCACAGAGAACCTTGAGGAAACCTCAACCAAGTTCAGTCAACATTCTGCTGTTCCAGGCTCGGAAAAAAGTAAAGTGTGCGTGTGTGTGGCTGACAGGGCCGTGTGCATGTGTGTGAGGAACAGCTGGTGGAGGGAGTGAGGACAGAGGGAGAGGTGATGGATGCGAGCGGAGATCCGGTGACAGTGGAGCTAACAGGTGTTCACCAAAGCCCTCTGAGAGACGCTATTTATGAGCCGGAGAAGACAGCCAGACGTTAAACACATCCACACGGCACACCGGAACACACACACACACACACACACACACACACACACACTTTGCAGATAATTGTTTACGAAATCGGCCCATTTCCCAAGGAAGTTTAGGTCATTTAACAGTTGGATTCAACACCACCACAACCAAACATAAAGTGCTAAATATACCGGTCCTGCAGAGTGTAGATCTTTGTTATATACTGTAGATAGGAAAGGATAGTCCAGGATAACTTTTTAATTTTTTGGGGGTACATTTAGCAGTTTAACTCAAACCAGAAGACAATTATAAATAGTTCACATCAATAATTAATGACAGAAGAATTAATGAGATGAAGAGCCGTACACATCACTTTTCATATCTGATGTCCATGACAGCTTCACAAAAAAAGGTTGTCAATGAGGATATCAGCAGTACCCAAATTAAACTAAATAAAGAAATAAAGGACACAAAGCACAACATCATTTTATCCTTGTTTTTCTGTCCTAATTCAAATTTTTATTTTGAAGTATGAGTAATGCAGATACAGAGACATGTTTCTGTTGAATAAACTGTATTTCTAGAAAAACTACTTTTTAATTACTCAGAAAGGCACTTTAGAGATATTACTTGGGGGACATTCAGAGTTCAAACAGAACTTACTGAAAACATGAAGATCAACCAACAACAGAGGTCGTCTACAATATAGAGAACTATAAAAATCTACTCGGCGGACAGAAACGCTAGAGATTTTTCTAACTATAACCTCGGAATTCATTGAAATTAACGTCAAAGTGCTTCAAGCCAACCCTGACATACAATCTCAAGTACTCAAGAGGGGAAGCCTCTTCATGATCATCAGGAACAATTAAGTGTAGATTCCAGAAATCGTGACAATTGGGATCCAATGAAATACAGCACCTTGGCACTTTCGTTCTCCAGCTCTAAATGGGGTACATGTATAACATTTGACCTATGACCTCCTACATGTCGTGGCGTCACATGGCCCTCCCCTCTGAAACACTAGCCGGACAACAAACAGAGAAACCCGAGTCACTGCAGACTTCACAACACTGAAGACGGATCCTTCATCACGCGTCCAACAGGGAGCTGGACAGGGAGTGTATT
>NC_079415.1:17942909-18012909 GCF_026213295.1 Gadus chalcogrammus | reverse complement strand
ACCTGCTGAAGGCCTGTCCGGCTGTGGTGTCCCCCTATCTCCAGGCCTCACTGCCAAGGGCCCTGGGGCCGGTGTACTGGGGGTCCCTGTGGCCCCGCTAATGGTTTTAGGATATAAATCTCTCCTTTAATCAGCTGCTTAACACCGCTCCCCCAGGCCGGCTGCACGGGGACAGCAGACACTGAAGCTTGTTCAACGTGTGTGTGTGTGTGTGTGTGTGTGTGTGTGTGTGTGTGTGTGTGTGTGTGTGTGTGTGTGTGTGTGGTGTGTGGTGTGTGTCGTCGTGTGTGTGTGTGTGTGTGTGTGTGTGTGTGTGTGTGTGCTGTGTCGTGGTGTGTGTGTGTGTGTCGCGGATGCTTGCAGGTGGAGCTGGTGGCTTGCTGAGGCCATAGTACGCAGCTCAAGAGGGGCTGAGAGTGTGGTTCTACAACGAGGTGACATATCAATACATAATACACATCCATCTATTTTTTGAAATATGAGTATTCTAAAATGATTTCATTAAGGGGGGATTATAACGATGTCAACTGATGCGCAGCGTTGTCAGTCACTAGTGACGCGCATACTTGAAGTTTGGCTTCCTGACACCAGGACGTGTGTTGTAACGTCCCAGCATTTAATGTATGCACTTATTTTCTTAGTTATAGTACTTAGTTGTGTAGCATCTTATCCTAGCTATCTTTGTTGAATACAGGGAATGGGTTAACCTAGCGATTGTTCATGCTTTGCACTTGGTTCTATGAACATCCTTACTGTACCGACAGCGATATATTGTTTCTTCTGCTTCCGACAAATTTACTTATTGTAGGTCTTCTTTTGGATAAAAGCTTCTGCCAAATGCCCGAAATGGAAATGGAAACGCAGGGAGAACATGCAGAGGACAGGTTGAGGTGGCAGGAAGAAAATCTTTGAAAGGTGGAACAAATTAACTTAAACAGAGGGTTTAAGTTAAGTATTTATCCAGCACACCCTATACCCTGTTTTTTAAGTGCAACCATATTCTGAAACAGATGTGCAAACCACAACCCCCCGCCCGGTTCAACAGCCTCTTTCTTACGCTGACTAGTTTGAGTATTTGACGCAACCAGAATTAAATAACTTTTCAAATCATTATTGAATTTGATAAATCCGTTTATATATTGATTGTTTGAGCCTTTTTATTCTAGAACAGTATTTTTATCCTAAATGTCAAACGCTGACCCCTGGCAGCCAGATGAACTCCCATTTGTACTACGTTATATTGTTTTTGGGTCTAATAAAACAAAATTAAACTAAAATGAAGGGCCGATCCTCCACCAGAGTCCTGGAGCTCTGGAGTGAAGGGCCGATCCTCCTCCACCAGAGTCCTGGAGCTCTGGAGTGAAGGGCCCATCCTCCTCCACCAGAGTCCTGGAGCTCTGGAGTGAAGGGCCCATCCTCCACCAGAGTCCTGGAGCTCTGGAGTGAAGGGCCGATCCTCCACCAGAGTCCTGGAGCTCTGGAGTGAAGGGCCGATCCTCCACCAGAGTCCTGGAGCTCTGGAGTGAAGGGCCCATCCTCCTCCACCAGAGTCCTGGAGCTCTGGAGTGAAGGGCCGATCCTCCACCAGAGTCCTGGAGCTCTGGGCTCTGTGGGCTCGGAGGGCCTCACGTGACCTGGCTCCGCTCAGCAGCCCGTCCTGACGCCCTGGCAGGCCGGACCCGTGTCCTTCAGCCCGGTGGTCAGCCATGCCAGACCGGAGCTCAGGTCCAGGCAGATGGCCAGAGCGATTAGACCCTGTTAGACCCACACGGAGCTCCACAGGTCCTCCAGAGTGCTGCCATACGGACCCCCCCCCCCCCCTCCAACCAACCAGAGCAGGGAGGACATGCAGAGGACAGGAGGAAGAGGAAGAGCAAGAGGAAGAGAAGACATTTCGGGAGTGGAATGGAGAAAAAGCTGGATATAGTTAAAAATGTAGTATAAGAGTATAAGAGGCTATTTTATAATTGGAAATTAATAATATTGTTTATGCAGGATGTTTGACTTTGTTTTAAAAGAACTAGAGGTCTATGGGGTTGTCTGAACAAAAACAGAAAAGGAAGAAAGAGAAGAAAAGATAATTAAATAAATAAGTAAAGAAAAAAACATTTCATAAAGCCATCCACTTGTTTTCCCTTTTTTCCCTCCAGAAATTAGGCGCCAACTAGAGAGACTGACAATGCATGCGAAATTCAATCAAATTTGCCTTCAAACCAACTGAAAAATAGAGCACATTTATTCTATTCCGCCTGTTAGACATAAACAAGAACAGCGTTTTCTACATTTGCTCTTCTGCTTGATTTATTGCCATCCCCCTTTCCAGCAATCAATTTCTCCATTTCAGTGGCATCCCCCTCCGCACCGCTAACAACACGCTTGGAAACAGCAGTGCTGCCCCCTACTGGATGATACCGGAACTGCAGGCCACAAGGGCGAACGGGTGGAGAGTACATCCATAGCACAGGCTGCGGCTGTTGCTAGCTGTCTTATGTCATCACAACAACACAGTCCCAAACAACAGTTTACAACCGCAGTTCACAATGTTCCTTCCTACATTGTAGCGTAGAAGTGAGACCTAATGCCCTTCCCCCCTGTTTGAGATGCACAATGGAGGACCGGTGAAAAAAACAGTAAAATAGCTGTTAGTGATTGAGGTGAAAGAAAACCCAAGAGTACATTAACTCCTAAGCCCTTCCAAGATAGTGTCCTAATGGACATAGATGGCTAGAGATAAGGTAGCCCTGATGAAGGTCACCCCAAACATCCGTGTCACATGCTGAGTACAGGACGCTGTCAGAGGGGGGCAACCCACAAAATAAATCTCTCATGTCACGCACGACGCACGCTCACGCACACACGCACGGAAATTGGAAACCTTGGAAACAGGGAGGATAAATAAGAATATATCTGGGATATAAGTGTGGATTTTGGTGGTCAAAGAATACATTTCAATAATGAATGGTTCATCACGTTCAAGTCAAAACCTGTGAAACAAAGTGACATGGTCTCAGTTAGCAAGATGCACTGCTGCTAAACTAAAGCGCGCCAGATCTATTCCTCCTCATTTCAAAGGCCTTGAGCAGCTTCCTGTAGTGGACGAGATACTTCCTCTGTTCCCTAAGCAGAGGATTCAGTAATTAACTGCCTTCAGTCAGACACCACATAAGCTCCCATGGTCAGTTGGGTGTCACCTTTTTCAGTTGCAAGCGGTTCCGTTTGTAGAGTTGTTCAATGGGGGATACTCTCTGTAAATTTCCAGTCTGTTACTTCCATCTAAAAACACTTTTCCCGAGTGAAATGAGCTGCAAACTGAGCTCCGAGTGTGGTCTGGGGTCTGGACCCGGTCTGACCGGCCACTCGCACTCTGCTCCTCTGGATAACACAGTGTCGGATGGTTTTAAAAACCTTTACGACCGTCACAACCGCTCAAATCACATCAGATTGCTAAAACAGGGATTTACTTCAAAATAAGAGCACCAAACAATTAACAGCAGACATTGGTTTGGCATCGGCACAGAGGACAAGACGGGGGGTCAGAGCAGCAGCTGAGTCTGATTGATAGCCTGGAGGCGTTTGTGGTATCGGTTATTCCAAATGAAGTATGGGCTTATTGGGAGCCCGGCTCTGCTACTGTCGAACATTGATTTCCACTCAGTCTTTGAGCTCCCGGTGCCCTTGTGCCTTTCCAGTGTGTGCCTTTCACATCTCAAGCGCTAACTCTCACTTATCCACTCCCACCCACTCGCTGAACCCCGTCTCAACCCAAGAGAGTGTCACTCTGTCGGGATACTTCTGACAGGGCGGGGCTGGGAGATTTGTATCAAGACGGGTCCGGACAAAACACATTTTAAGATTTTAAGGTTTATCTATTTATATAAAAGTATACAAAAATCTGTTCAAGGGAATGCAGAAAAGAAGATGAAAAAGAAGATGGAGGGAGAGCAGAGTGTGGAGCAGGAGCAAGAAAGAGAGGGAGAGAGAGAGCAAGCGAAAGATAGAGCAATCAAGCGAAATACAGAGAGTGAGAGAGAGAAAGCGAGCAATGAAAAAGGAAGAAAACGAGAGAGAGAGCAAGCAAGCAAGAAAGACAGAGAGAGAGTGAAAGTGTAATTATCCATCAGGTGTTTGGGTGTGCGTGACAGAGGAGGAAGCTCATTAGCACACTCTGTGTACACCAATTACACAGCTAGGCTTCTCAGGGCATTCCCCTGGCATGGTCTCTGAGCTGGGACAGCACACATGGGTTTGCCTTCTCACTTTTTGCATGCGCACGAAATCAACACCCGCATAGAACAACACGCACACAGAACAACACGCAGAACAACACGCACACAGAACAACATACAGAACACGCACACAGAACAACACACAGAACAACAAACAGAACAACATGCACACAGAACAACACACACACAGAACACGCACAGAGCAACACACAGAACAAACACCCAGAACAACACGCACACAGAACAACACGCAGACCAACACGCAGACAGAACAACACACACACACACACACAGGTGGACACATGTCTGCTTGAGGGTTACAAGGTAAGCCATACATCACAGCAATTGCATAAACACACACACGTACACATTCATGCACTCGCGCACACAAGCTAGGGATGGCGAAAATGTAAAATATTCTTGACCGACCAGCGAGCCTCATTAACCAGTTTCCGGTTAAGATGATTATTATCATTACCTTATCTGTTACCATTGAATATCCTGAAATGTAATAATTAGTCGTTTAGACTACTGTCCATAATAATTTAGCGATCATATTCTCCGCCGCTCGCATGCGGGAATAATTAAGACTTGAGGAGAACTTATACAGTAGGTGAGAGACGCGGTGTCCGTCCAACTTCCAATAAGTCAACTCACCTGATAATCTTTTTGTGTGAAGTGAAACCAACACACACTCCACACTGACCCCAATATTTTTTTTAACCGACAAGCGACAAGATTGATCGGTTAACATTGATACGGTCAACCGTCAGTCAAACAGTCATCGGTTAACATCCCTAACACACACACACACACACACACACACACACACACACACACACAACACACACACACACACACACACACACACACACACACACACACACACACACACACACACACACACACACACAGCAAGGAAGGAGGATCAAAGGGATCCATTTTGAGGAAGGTATCAGTTCTTGCATTTGAAAGATGCAAGTGAAACGTTAAATTAATATAAAAAATACATAATGAAAGAAAGTAAACATAATAATAGGAGAAATTCAGCCAAAGCTACATTAAACCTTTTATTTCGGCAGACTTTTTGCCCTTTAAAATACTTTATCAAATGGAAAACAAAATGCCAGTTTAAATCCGTTCTAAAATTGCCTAAACTGAAAAATTAAATCAAATCAAATTGTATGCAAATCTAAAACCTGTTTCACTTTAGCGTTGTCTTTTGGAGGTATTTACCTGTGAGTGTTGTTGTGTCCCGTGATGACCTCACCCAGGTTGGCCATGGAGCGGACCTGCTTGTTCAGCACTGCACTGGAGCAATGACCCTCTGCCATGGTGATGGTGGCCGAGGTCTCGTTCATGCCCAGCAGTTTGCCTGTTGTTGGGAGAGGCACACTTTCACTGCCCATCACCCAGACCTGAACTACGGAACTGCGAGCACACATAATAGTTGGACACACTCATCTGTTAAAAATTAATTGACTTCATTAGAGCCATATATATATATATATATATATATATATAAAAATAATATAGATAAACATTTTCACACTTTCTTATTCTTATAATTACCTTGTTCTTTCTCAAAGTCCGCCTGGGACAGACTAGTGGGGAGCAGCAGCTCACCTACTGCAGGCTGGATGGACACCGAGAACTCTGCCTCTTTAGTACTGGAGGAACACAACATACAGTCAGCAACACAACATACAGTCAGCATACATTCAGCAACACAGCATACGGTCAGGAACACAACATAAATTCAGCAACACAACATACAGTCAGCAACACAACATACAGTCAGCAGCACAACATACAGTCAGCAATATAACATACCGTCAGCCACACAACACACAGTCAGCATACAGTCAGCAACACAGCATAACATCAAGAGCACAACATAAATTCAGCAAAACAACATACAGTCAGCAGCACAACATAGTCAGCAACATAACATACAGCACAACATACAGTCAGCAATATAACATACAGTCAGCAGAACAACATACAGTCACACGTCGGAGTACTACTTCTTTGCTTCGTTAGAAGTGTTACTATGGATCATTATTCATTCCCCATGGGCAGGGGAGAGATTTTGGAACGTGGAAAGACCCAAAAAAAAAATAAGGTCTAAAAGTATTTTCCTTATCTGGCCAGTCAAGTTACAATATATAACAATATTTATTGTAAGACAACATTAACTTCTAAAAAATAAACAACACTGTTTAGTTACTGAAACGTAAAAAATAAATTAATACCGAAACACTTTTAGTTAGTTAGCTTCAACTCAGACTAGTTTAAATTTTTTCAGTTAGGGTCATCCTACTCTTGTTTTCGTCTAAAACATTTTTTCAAAAGTTTGTTATGAAAATAATACCAAACTGTGGTAAGCATTTTGCGAGCTGATGGATTGATTTCTCCATCCCAAAGAGACTTTGTGATGGGGCTATCGATCGCCTCCAGCGATGGTTTGATTTGGGCCGGGTCTGATTAGAGGAGAATAATAGTTATCCTGGTGAACAGGGATCAATGAAGGCTGATGCCTCACCTGGGACCAGGGAACACATACACAGAGAACAAATCACAGAAAACAGGGAGAGAGAGAAGGAAATGGACTTTGGTTTGGAATTAGACCAGTACCGGGGGGTCGGTAACAAGAGTACGGACAGGGCGAGTTCCCCAGGGGGGGGGGGTGGGGTGGGGGAACAACAGAAGAGAGCAATGAGACAGCTGCAGGAGAAAACACAGGTCGAATGTGTGGAGTGATGCTGTCCGCCATGGCGTCAGGGAAGGGATTTACCACAACTGGAAGTTGGCCGCCTGCGTGGAGTCGTTGAAGTCGATTCCCATGGAAACGGTAACCGAGGCCTGTGGCTCAAGTCGTTCTGATGAAAGGATACAGCAGAGAGAAAGGAGAAGAGAGCAGAGGAGGAGGTGAGAGAGGAGAAACGAGTAGAGAATAGAGAGGAGAGGGGAGAGGAGAGGAAGAGAGCGGAGAGGTGACGAGAGGAAGAGGTGAGAGGAGAGACACGTAGACAGGAGAGGAGGAGGTGAGAGGAAAGACGAGTAGAGGAGAGGAGCGAGGAGAGAGGTGAGGAGGAGAAGAGGAGGTGAGAGGAGAGACGAGTAGAGAAGAGGAGAGAGAAGAGAGGAAGCATGAGTGACATGGGCAGAGTGGGGAGAGTCAGGAAAGGATGGAGAGCTGGGGAGGTGAGGAGAAGATAGGGGGGGGGGGGGGGCAACAGAGTGGAACAGACAGGCATGCACACCACTTGTGTTTTCTACTTCACAAGGCAAGGCCACTGCATTTGAGAAATCTATCCTTCAAATCTCATCCCCTTTACCTCTGCCTCAAAAAAGCAGCCACACAGAGAGACATGACAGACTAGCACATCTCCACAACAACAGGCGAGTCAAAAACATGAGCGCCGCCGTATCAAAAAGGAGATGTGTGTGTGTGTGTGTGTGTGTGTGTGTGTGTGTGTGTGCCGCGCGCGGTGCGTTTGCGTGCGTGTTGTGCGTGTGTGTGTGTTGTGTGTGTGTGTGGTGTGTGTGGGGGGGGGGGGGCAGCTGAACAGGCGTGACCGGGCGTCTCGTCTACCGGAGCCCGAAACCATTGAAGAGAGAGACGAGAGCGGGAACATCGGGCGGGAGACGGGAGGAAGGGGAGAGGGGAGATAGGGGCGGGGGAGGGGGACAGGGGGAGAGGGGGACAGGGGAGAGGAGGAGATGGCGGAGGGGGGAGATGAGGAGATGGGGGAGAGGAGAAGAAGGGAGAGGAGAAGAAGGGAGAGGGGGAGCGGGGAGGAGGATGGGAGGGGCGGGGAGGAGGAGAGGGGAGAGGGGCAAGGAGGAGGAGAGGGGAGAGGGGAGGAGGGCGGGGACGAGGAGAGACAACATCCTCGACCTGCCCGCTGTGGAGTGTCCCCCCCCCCCCCCCCCCCCCCCCCCCCCTCGGGGAGTGAGTGGAGGCTGTTCTACTGTAGAAACTCTTTAACACAGAGGAGCAGAACAAGTGCAACCAGAGCTCCAGGGGGCAGGAATCTCCACCAGGCATGCGTGTGGTTGGATGGTTCAGCTTGTTCTTTGACCTAGGCTAATCTGGTCTTATTGAGCTCTTTGTGTGCCGTCACACAAAACCAGACTCTGGAAGCTATGCACACATATGTTAAATACATAGAGCAGTGGAATAGTGGCGTAGTGAAGTCAAAGCCTAATACTGGACGGATAGCTTTTTGTCACAGCTGTAGAAATGTGGGCAAATCAGAAGGAAGCATTCCTGTGATGAATGTCTGGCATTTGTGTGGGGAACGTTTTGAAACAGTTTGTCCAAAAGACATGTATGGACAGAAAAGTGCAAATAATATGTCATATGAACTCAAACCAAGTGAATGAGAAGACTAACACCCTTAGTGACTTACAATTTAAAACCATTGCATTTGCATTGGTATGGGATCTTACAAGAAAACAGGATTGGCAATAGTTAAATGATGAACAAAAGCTCTGCATAACATTCCCACAACAATTGTGTAAATAGATGAACTATGGTCTGTCCAGCGCAGACCATCCATAGTGGGTCCAGCGTCCACTCAGTGGAGCTTGGCTCAATCGATCCAAATTACCCACTGTTTGGCTGCTGCAGGTCCATCAATGACCAATCAATCCAGGCAATTGACGGTTTAAACATGCTTGATTGCACCGTCTTTTTGTCTCTCTCTCTCTCTCGGTGTGTGTGTGTGTGTGTGTATGTATGTGTGTGCGTGTGTGTGTGAGTGAAAGAGACAGACGGAGAGAGAGGGAGAAAGAATTAAGGAGAGGAAACACCCAGAGAAGGCAAGAGAGGAGAGACCTGGGCCCAGGGGTGTGCTGGGTGGACTGCAGATCATGTAGATGGAGAAGGAGATGTATGGCGATAATGTGCATTTCTATTCCTAATCGATCGAGCAGGCTAGGAATATAAAGTCATATTGGCTATTGTAAGATGGGGGGAATGAAACATACAGGCTTCTGTAAGATTGGGGAATGAAATATATACTGACAGAAAACAAGCAAATAGACAACTATGGAGGAACATTTTGAGTGGTATCACATCCTATGGGACATTTATTGATAGTAGAGTTTTCTGTGATTCAGGGCTGATAAGTGCATTTACATTTTAAAATGCAAGGCAACTACTATTGGTTAGTTGAAAATAATAATCATCATTGAGATTAAACATCTCTTCCAGTGTCCTGGCCAAGATAGGCCATAGTAGCCTACAGTCACACATAGCATACACAAAAAAAATAAGAAAAATAAAACTAAAACAGTCCGCAGGGGGGAAGGGGGATATCAATATCGCAAGACATTTCGGGAGGCTAAAGGAAGAGTAATATTAAGTTTGAGCAACAAAGTGTAAAGACATTTCGGGAGGCTCAAGCAGGAGAGTAAAGCGTAGTCTTGTGGTGGACTCCATAGACATAATTCACCATAGCCTACTGTGTTATTGAGATGTTTTCGTTGTGTTATAGGGACACTGTCTTTAAGAACACGTCACTTGTGTGTTGATATGCCGGTCAGCACAATGTTTGAATTAAACGGTTTTTATGTGACAAAAAGAACGACCTGCCGTTGCTTGTCGAGGTGAGAAATAGTCTCTTCCCTTATTTTATCGCAATTGATATAGTCTATAGACAGAACATCTTACCTGGGAGAGTTTGTCGCCGGCGGAGCCGTTATGTTTTTACCTGGTCGAGTGTCGCTTCGGTGTGTGCACGTGTGTGTGTGTTCTTACCTGCGCCTGTGCCGATGGCGGAGCCGTTAAGCGTCTTACCAGTGCGGGTGCGTGCGTGCGTGTGTGTGCGCTTCCGTGTATGTGTCGCTGCCTTTGTGTTGACGTGCGGTGTGTGCGCGTGCTTGTGTGCGTGTAGTGTGTGCGCATGTGTGTTCGTTTCCGTGTATGTTCGTGCGCATTTGCGTGCTTGCGGTGTATATGCTTTCGCGCTTGGCACATGCGCACTTCAGTAACTGGTGCGACAGGCCTGCTATTATAGTAGTACGATTTACACATACTTACTATTCTATATCTTATAATGTTGAGTTTCTTTAGAAATTAAGTATTTTATTGTTTTGCGTCTCATTAAATGAACACACACACACACACATACACACCCGAACCAACACACACACACACACAGACACTAGTATCTTTACTTTGTCTTGAAAAGCATGATGTAAATAGTAATGGATTATGGAATATGATTATATAGAGTGTCATTGTGAGTATGTGCATTAATATGAGCATTGTTACTATTATTATGAATATGTGTATGAATATGTGGGTATTATTATTTTGATTACTATTATGAGTATGATTAAGATTATTATTGTTAGTATTAATATAAGATAAGATATACTTTATTCATCTCAGCAGAGAAATTTAGGAATATGAGTATGACCAAAAGTGTTATGAGTATGATTAAGATTATTATTTTAGGTATGATTAGGAGTATTATGGTGAGTATCATGGCCAGTATGATTCAGATATGGTGAGGTTTACGGCCAATATGGTTCAGAGTATTATGGTGAGTGTTACGGCCAATATGGTTCAGAGTATTATGGTGAGGTTTACGGCCAATATGGTTCAGAGTATTATGGTGAGTGTTACGGCCAATAGGTTCAGAGTATTATGGTGAGTGTTACGGCCAATATGGTTCAGAGTATTATGGTGAGGTTTACGGCCAATATGGTTCAGAGTATTATGGTGAGTGTTACGGCCAATATGGTTCAGAGTATTATGGTGAGTGTTACGGCCAATATGGTTCAGAGTATTATGGTGAGGTTTACGGCCAATATGATTCAGAGTATTATGGTGAGTATTGTGTGACTCCGTACCGACAGGGCTGAAGCGGTGCAGGGTGAGGCTGGCAGGGCTGTGCTCCCCCAGGTGGATCCCCTCCAGGGGTTGGTCCGAGGCGTTGGTCAGGGTGATCTGCAGTTGCACCATGCTGGGCTGGTACAGGAAGGGCTGCCGGGGGAAGTGGTAGCGCGCCGAGAGGCCCTTGCCCGACATGTGGTGGAGCAACTCGTGGCTCTTTACCGGCCCGAAGGGCTGCACCGTCACCTGGAGGGAGGAGGGATGTGAGGTCAGGAAGCCGGCCTCTGGCCCAGGGGTCAGGGCCAGAGGCTCAGAGACAGCTAGACCAGACAGCATCCAGCAGCTTTACCATCCATAAGGGCAATATATCTATTTCTGTCCATTTTTAGTTCTTATTTTAATTAAGTATTTTTTTGTATTACCATATTTTACCAAACTTATTTCCTGTCGCGGTTTGATAAGGTATTTTATAGACAGGAAAGCAGTAAAACAGCAGTGCATTCAGACGTGTTTGATGTTTGTTTTCTGGACGTTCTTCATAAGGAGGAGATATACTTTATCAAATCCATACACCAAATCAGGGGAAAATAGGCTCGGCCAATTCCTCAAATTATACAAATGCATTTCTTAAATAAAAGAAAATGAATGAAATTAACAGAGTTCTGTTCCAATAGGAAGAAAGTGCTGTAGCAGTAGAGTCTGTCCTCTTCCACCGACTACTTAAAACCCCCAGCAGACAAAGTTAAAGGGGAAAGAAAGAAGGAAAACAGAAAGATGAGCCATCTTCAGGAGGCCACCAGCAACAGAGCGGCCATTTGGCTTCATTACCCTCCAGTAACGCAGGAGCCTACTTTACCACATCATCCATCAGCAGAACCAGAGGAAAGTGGGCTGAGTATGGAAGAGGCAGAGCAGGGCTGAATAAAATCCCTGCTAATGAAGGAGGAACACAAAGCCTTCTGAGGCCAGACCTCGCCTTTCAGCAAGGCTTTTACCTTTTCAACCACATGAAATGGCATTACCCCAGCAATGGAGGAACAAGATGCACAGAAAGGGATGCATGTTTAGGTATTGCGTCTTGGGCACAGTGCACTCATTAAGCCTAACATGTTTTGTACATAGTGAGGTTAGGGGATTGGCAGCTTGTCTTCTTCAATGGCAATAACACACACACTCATGGAATTTAGGCCAACAACGCAACTAAGATCTCCCTGGTGGTGATGTTGTCGAAGAGGAACAACGTTCAGGTTGATTTGTACCTTGAGAGTAAGTAAAAGAGAAAGAAAGAGACAGACGGAGAGAGACAAAGAGAGAGAGAAAGAGAGAGACCAAGATACAGACAGAGAGAGAAAGAGAGAGACAGCGAGAGAAAGAGAGAAAGAGAGACAGACAGAGAGAGAAAGAGAGACAGAAAGAGAAAGAGAGACAGACAGAGTGAGAGAGACAGAGACAGAGAGACAAAGCTAGAGACCAAGAGCCAGACAGAGAGAGAAAGAGAGAGACAGAGAGAGAAAGAGAGACAGAGAGAGATCGAGACAGAGAGACCAAGAGACAGAGGGAGAAAGAGAGACAGACAGAGAGAGAAAGAGACACTGAGACTGACAGAGACAGAGACCAAGAGAGAGAGAAACAAAAAGAGATAGACAGAGAGAGTGATATGAAGACATAGAGAGACAGAGAGACAGTGTGAGAGAAAAGGATAAATGGAAACAGAGAGAAAAAGAGAGAGAGAGAAACCGAGAGACAGAAATAAAGTTTCGGAGAAAGAGAGAGAGAGAGAGTGAAAGAGAGAGCCACGCAGCTAACATACTTGCTAATTGTTAATCACACCTTAACACGCAAACTCTATGCTACTTGTCAATCGCACGGTCAACCCCAGAGCTAACAACCAAATTATATTTTATGCCTCAAATATAGACAGTTTGACAAGAAATATCTTGTCCAAAAACCAAACAAATGATTAAATCCAATTCAGTAAGAAAATATGTAAAGTAGTGTGTGAAGCAGACAAACATCTAATTAAGCTAATTTAAGATGTTTGAGGCACTGTCAAACTCAGGCAGTAAATCAACAACACGTTGTACACAGGCGTGTATCACTGAAAACAGGTATTTTTGGGACTGGAGATTTTTCAATTAAATCATTGAATCTTGAAGATGTGAAACGCTCAACCTCCCCAAGACCTCTCGATTGCCAAGGACCAACTTTAAACTTTGGAGAAGATCCATTCTCTATATGCATCTGCGCTGATAGTAGATCAAATAATCCACATTTTATTTGCCAAGGAGAACCAACAAAAGAAACAATGTGAAAAGCGGGTTCACTATCATCGAGTCATTCACTAGAACAACTTTAGGCTGGATGAACTAAGGGGCTTGCTTTCTCAAAGTTAACACATTTACCTTCCTAACTAACAGTACATAAACAAGGGTTATCATAACACATCTTATGTTTAGAAACAGGAGTGGATTACTTTCAATCGGTTGTGAAAATAACTGTCACAAAAGGAGAAGACTACCTCTCTGTCCTCTCCGACTCTCTGTTCCCTCTTTCCTCCTCTTCCTCTCTTCCCTATCTCTGGTCACTCTATCCTTCTCCCTCTCCCCTCACTCTCCCCTCCTCTTCCTCTCTCTCCTCCTCTCCTCACTCTCTCCCCCACTCTCACTCCTCTCTCTGAGAGATAAACAAACATAGCCCATCTGTTAATTTATCAGGCAATGTTTGGATGTTGTCAAGAGCAGTCGTTGTCGATAAAGCTTCCTGTAACATCTGCCACATGGATTTATCCCCCAGCCCCCACTCAAGGTCCTGCCTGCAGAGAGAGGAGGACGTATCTTTGTACTGCTCATCATCACCAGTCTAATACAGTCTAGTACAATCCTGGAAGGCAGGCACGCGCGCGCACACGCACACACACACACACACACACACACACACACACACACACACACACCTGTGTCTTATTAACAGACCCCCACCCACACCCACACGCTTGTGCTACCCAGCGCCTGACCAGCACTCTAAAGTGTAAATAACAGAAAGAGATGTAACCTTGACTCCCCCTGTCAGTCACCATCACAACCTCACCCAGCCCCACCCCCCACCATGGCTGTGCCCGGACAGGAGACGGGGGGGGGGGGAGGGGCAGTAGGGGGTGACACCGGGAGAGGAAGGTGATGGAGGAGCTCTATTATGTATCAAGTTAAAGCGGGAGGCGGCGGCGGCGTGTGATGGACGAGACGCCAGTCACCTTCAGAGTCGGACGCTCGCCGCATCCTCCCAGGGAAATGACCTGAGAATCCCGCTGACATAAACACAGGGAAACTAAACAGGGGAAGAGCCGTCGCCAGGGCAATCTTGTCGTGCTTAGTGCGGAAGAAGCCTAATTTGACAGCAAAGGGTGGGGAGAGGTGGTGGAAGAAGATAGAGGTGGAGCAGGACAGTGGAGGAGGAGGAGGATAAAGGTGGAGGAGGACAGTGGAGGAGGATAGAGGTGGAGGAGGATAGATGAGGAGGAGGAGGATAGATGAGGAGGAGGAGGATAAAGGTGGAGGAGGACAGTGGAGGAGGATAGAGGTGGAGGAGGACAGAGTTGGTGGAGGGGGATAGTGTAGGAGGAGGATGAGAGCGGTGGAGGAGAGTCGGTGGGGGTGGTTGCGGAGGAGGATAGAGGTGGAGGAGGATAGAGGTGGAGGAGGAGGATAGAGGTGGAGGAGGATAGAGGTGGAGGAGGATAGAGGTGGAGGAGGAGGATAGAGGTGGAGGAGGAGGATAGAGGTGGTGGAGGAGGATAGAGGTGGAGGAGGAGGATAGAGGTGGAGGAGGATAGAGGTGGAGGAGGATAGAGGTGGAGGAGGATAGAGGTGGAGGAGGAGGATAGAGGTGGTGGAGGAGGATAGAGGTGGAGGAGGATAGAGGTGGTGGAGGAGGATAGAGGTGGAGGAGGAGGATAGAGGTGGAGGATAGAGGTGGAGGAGGATAGAGATGGAGGAGGAGGATAGAGGTGGAGGTGGAGGATAGAGGTGGAGGAGGATAGAGATGGAGGAGGAGGATAGAGGTGGAGGTGGAGGATAGAGGTGGAGGAGGATAGAGGTGGTGGAGGAGGATAGAGGTGGAGGATAGAGGTTGAGGATAGAGGTGGAGGAGGATAGAGGTGGAGGATAGAGGTGGAGGAGGATAGAGGTGGTGGAAGAGGATAGAGGTGGAGGAGGATAGAGGTGGAGGAGGATAGAGGTGGAGGATAGAGGTGGAGGAGGATAGAGGTGGTGGAAGAGGATAGAGGTGGAGGAGGATAGAGGTGGAGGAGGATAGAGGTGGAGGATAGAGGTGGAGGAGGATAGAGGTGGTGGAAGAGGATAGAGGTGGAGGAGGATAGAGGTGGGGGAAATGGAGCAGGTGGTGGCAGCGATGGGTCATGGTGATGGCGGTGTCAGTGGAGGTAGTGGTTGTGTTGGTTGGGGTGCGGGGGTGGGAGTGGTTTTGGAGGAGGTGGAGGTGGTTGGTGGCGGAGGGTGTTGTGGAGGAGGGTGTTGGAGGTGGGGAACGAACTCGGATGCATTGGGCATGCATTGAAAATCCATTTCGTTTTAGTTTTCTTCCTTCATATGCGTCAGAAGACGACTGAACTTAAGGGATGGGATTTTCATTAGGGGCACTAAAATGGCTGCTGGGAGGAAGTGAGGGAGGCGGGGTAAGGCGCATGGGGTTTGACTTTTGGCCGTAATTGTTCCCCTAACTCTGGAGATGACAATTAATGGAGGGGTGGAGTGGAAGGACCTTGATGGTACGTTAATGTTCGCCAATGTTACTCCACCGCACCGGCAGGGCTGCGCGGCACGCAGACCCAGGGCCAGTTCATTTACGCCAATTTACCTCCAGATTAGGTATTCAAAAACCATTAATTCCCAATTTCTGAACAAAACAAGTGAACCCAGGCGATGGGAAGGGGTGTTTAGAGGAACAGAGTCCAACAGTTACTATGCAGGGGACCTCGCCATTAATTCATCTACAGGCGCCGTCACAAGACCGATCCATTATTAGAGGTTGCGTGGAGAAGAAACTGTCACACAACCACAAAGTAGGGAAAAATATGAAAAACACATCAGAAACTCGCCGATTAACTAACTATGTTTATAATAACGAATAACTACATCTTACCACAGATGCTGAAATCTAACAAACAACATTTAAGAAATATGTTCATTAATGAATGATTAATGTTGGAAGAAATGTAATGTACGGTATGTATATATAATGAAACCTAAAGTCAAAAAAGTAAAACATAAAAGCCGGCAGTCCTAACGCTGCATTAGCAACAATAGCGCTCTGTCGAAGCTCCACGGGTTTCTTCATGGCTAGCTCATTGGCTAGCTTCACGGTAGTTATCCCCCGTGGCAGCAGCAGCATGGGGGGCGGAGACTCCTCTGGCCCTTCCATAATTAGGCTGGACCCAGCGAGGGGAGGGGTCAGACGGGTGAGAGGGAGATGAGGGGGGAGGCACAAGGGGGGAGGCCGGCACCCGCCTGATGGGCACCAAATGAACAAATTATGATGCCCCCCCCGCCCCCCCCCCCCTGGGCGTGATGGGGTCAACCGCCTTGCGCCCCCCCGCTGACAGTTCAATTTCCCCCCAGCGCGGCCCCGCTCGCCGGCATGCTAATTATGAATGAAACGTTATCAGCCGGCGCTGCCGCCGCCACCGCGTGGCTCGGACAGCGGTCGGAAAGAGGTTTGCGGCTGGGGAGCGCGGGGGGCATGCCGGGCGCTTTAAAAGGCGTTTGCGGGAGAGAATCTAATGTCAAAATGTTATTAGAGGGAGCGGTAGGCCCGGCCGAGGAAGGAGAGGGGCGGGGGGAGGTCAGAGCGGGGTCCGGGGTTAATCTAAATGCCTTTGATAACCATGCAGTAATTCTCTAAAAGGGCTGGGCACTCAGCTGAGACCGGCTCTCTGCCGTTGGGGGCGTATTGGAGAGAAATAGAAATGACACTGGGGCCAGTGTGTGTGTGTGTGTGTGTGTGTGTGTGTGTGTGTGTGTGTGTGTGTGTGTGTGTGTGTGTGGTGTGTGTGTGTGTGTGTGTGTGTGTGTGTGTGTGTGTGTGTGTGTGTGTGTGTGTGTGTGTGTGTGTGAGGAGGGGTTTGCGGTGGCGAGGAGCATAAAGCTGTAGTTATTTACCTTGTCTATGAATTCTGATGCCCATCATGTATTTATGCATAAAATTGACTCTAAATCAGTTGTAATCTGCATTTGGATTCTCCATTACTCCCCGGCCTTCACCCCAAGCCACCGAGAGACTGACAAGTCCTGCGGAGCGTAAACACAGACAAGCCAGGCATAAACCAGGCCTGAGAGCAGCCGTCAATCATCCTGATGGACAGGCAGGTGTGATGGGCAGCACTGGAACAGAGAATAACCCTCCAGGAGGCAAAAGCTCAACAGAGGGGGTGGAGAACGCCAAGTCTTAGGAACCTACCCTCGGATATAGTCTTGTTAATGGATTTGGATTTAGTCTAATCCTTGAGCAGTCATACTGTGTAATAGCAGAACTTCTGACCCAGCAGTCCTACTGTATTATAGCAGAACTTCTGTGTGGAGATGACACGGCAGGAAACCAAAAACCGAAAGGGGCGGAGCTACGCCTTATAGCTTGTTACGTTATGGAGATATTCGACTGAAGAAAACAAAATATGCGAGTGGATGAAGCTTTCAGAAGGGGATTTGCACAATGTATTTCTACACTGGTCTGTCTACACAGTGATCATTTGAAACCTTTAAAACACTTAACAGTTGACTACTGCTGGCCGAGTTACTGTACACCAATGACTCGGCCTCCACCAACAACATGATACGAACTACTGTGATCCTAATATCCTTATTTTTAAGTACGTCCAGCTATTTGAAGTTGGTTTATCAATCTGAACACCAAAAATGTGTTTCTAGAGCGGGTCAATAGAAAATTCAGTTTGTTTAGAAATGATGGATGGAAAACAAAAAGAACAAATAGATACACTGCTCCCACAGAGACCACAACCTGGAACGCCATTTGCTCCTATGGGAAAACAAGACCGCACACAAGGAGAAAGAAGCTGTCAACGGCAGAAAGGTCAACCATCACGTATACACACGGCGACGACGCAGGGGACCCGACAGCTGACAGAGAGGGATGGAAGGTGACAGAGAGGGAGACTGAGAGAGGGAGAGAGAGACAGGAAGAAAGAGAGAGAGAGAGAGAGAGAGGAAGACAGAGACAGAGAGGGAGAGAGAGAGGGAGAGAGAGACATGAAGAAAGAGAGAGAGAGAGAGGAAGACAGAGACATAGAGGGAGAGAGAGGGACAGAGAGAGGGAGAGACACACACACACAGACAGACAGAGACACACAAACAGATAAAGACACACAGACAGCCAGACACACACACAAAGATAGAGTCAGACTATAACTAATGAAGGGGAAACGGGCAGGGATGCCGGTTATAAATACGAGGATAAGGGCGGAAAAGGTCAATAGCAGTGACGCTCCACCAGGGAGAGAGAGAGAGCTAATTTCAGCACTTCATATGTAACCTGTTCACTATCACTGCCCCCACACACACACACACACACACACACACACACACACACACACACACACACACACACACACACACACACACACACACACACACACACACACACACACACACACACACACACACACACACACACACACAAACTGTTGGAGAAAATGGTTATTTCTTTTATCTCTCACATGTGCTTGAATATGGTGCACGGACCGAAATGCCAGCAGACGAGACACACACCTGCATTGGGGAGGATACGCTGGAGAGAGACAGTCCCTCCAGGTCTGACAGCAGACTGGGGGAGTACGCTGAGGCCTTGGGTGTGGTCGGGGCGGATGGAGCCACTGCAAGAGACGAACAACACCAGCCGTAATCATCCTTCTGCACTCATCACAACAACAATAGTTTGACTTCTCACTGACAATCACTGTTTCCGCCGTGAGCGACAAACCCAAGTGTTTTGTTTACTCTCATTATACTTCTGATTTGATTCAATTGGAAATATATTCCCGATTTGTGCTCTTTATGTCTTCAGCTGATGTGGAGGTTTGTTATTGTTGAGGGTGATGCTGCACGCAGCGTGTCTCTGTGGAGGCACACCGACCAACTCTCTGTCCACCGCGTCGCTTGGAAAACCGACCGGCGAAACGTGGGAACAGGAGGAGCTCCTCAACTCACCGTCATCCAGATCCAGCAGAGACACCTCCTTCGGGGGCCGCTCGTGCACCTGCAAAATAAAACCACACCAGTAACTCACCAGTAAGCCCCCAGCATCACCAGCAGCCTGACGGAGCCCGGCGGCGGCGCCAGGGGGCCCGACAGCGTGACGGCTGAAAGAGACGACGACGACTGACGGACGGGCCGGCGGGCTGAAACTGTTTGGAGTGTGGTGTTGGGTGTGCGTGCGAGACGTTTCAATCCCACTGACAGCTGGCGGTGTGGCGGTGTGGCGGTGTGGCGCCGCCCGCCCTCCAGGAGAAGGTGCTGAGCGTACACACGGGGGATCTGCGTCGCCACGTCACCTCCGATACGGGCCGGGCCGCGGAGACGGGGTCAGGCCTGTCACGCTTCTGACTCGTAGGGATTGCGACAAATGCACCCTAGTGCCTCGCAACCACCCCGCATGGTAATCCATTCAAACACGCACTAGCACACCCAAGCCATTTACACGGGGTCTTTGCTCTGCACGCGAGTCCCACCAGCCACACAGCTTCATTCCATCAGGCAGAGGAGGGAGCGGAACATTCCCCTCTGCTGACGGAGGCTGGGGGGGAACCGGGATGTACTGTACGGCGCAGGGAAGACAACGTACAGTAAGAGTTTATCATGGCCTGCATCTGATCAGTGCTGTTGGGACTGATGCATGTTGGAGATAATGGAGACCAGGTTGAAGGTTAAGATGGGCGAGGGAGGAGATATGACACACAAGAGAGAGAGAGAGAGAGAGAGAGAGAGAGAGAGAGAGAGAGAGAGAGAGAGAGAGAGAGAGAGAGAGAGAGAGAGAGAGAGAGAGAGAGAGAGAGAGAGAGAGAGAGAGAGAGAGAGAGAGAGAGAGAGAGAGAGAGAGAGAGAGAGAGAGAGAGAGAGAGAGAGAGAGAGAGAGAGAGAGAGAACTGGCAGAAAGAAATGCATAATTCATGCTGAATGCCGAAATGACAAAATGTATGAAATGGGAATTTCATCATGCAGAACGTGGGATGGATAAAGGTGTGTGTGTGTGACGGGGAGTTTGATGTGAAGTAGGACCGAGTGAGATATAGGTTTGCAACGGACAGAGCCAAAACATTTAGCGGAGAGTTGCATCAAAATAACAATTTACAAGACAGGATCTGCATTTTAATTTACCAATAAGTGTGTACCAAGGAGATTATTGAGAGGTAAATGTTGTGTGAATCAGAAGAAAAAGGAAAAATATGTGCAATATTATATTGGATGATACATACTCTTACGATAAAATAAGTTTTACCATTACACCTAGATTTGCATTTGCTATTTAAAAAGTAATGTAACTGAATATTGAGTTTAATCACAACAGTTACTAGTCCACTGCCAACAGGGCTCTTACAATTATTAAATAAAAAGTGCATAAATACATCAGCACTGTTGGGAGGAGCCTTGTAAAGCAGAAACAGCATTTCAGTGTCTGACTCTCTATAATCGTTACTTGCAATGCAGTAAAGATTGAATTAAGTTGCAATTTTGTCGTCAATATCGACCTGAGAAGGATGAAGTGGTTGCATGTGTCGACCGGTTTGATAATGGAGGTAAACAGTGGCAGAATGACAGTGGCAGAATTATAGTCGAGTAGGTAGAGTAGGTAACATCCAATATAATTTTCTTCTGATTCACACAACATATACCTCTCAATAATCTCCTTGGTACACAATTATTGGTAAATTAAAATGCAGATCTTGTCTTGTAAATTATTATTTTGATGCAACTCTCCGCTAAATGTTTTGGCTCTGTCCGTTGCAAACCTTTATCTCACTCGGTCCTACTTCACATCAAACTCCCCGTCACACACGCACACATCAATAATAGGCGATAACTCATGTCAGTCAACCGCAAAAACAGCGAAGCAAAGCATTAAGCCTCCTTCGTAGTAAAGCAGAATTAAACCTCCTTTATAGTGGTGGGTGAACACGCAAGCCGGCTGGGTATATACGGCGTTTGGATGCTTACCGCAAGTCCACAGCAATGCTACACCGAGCGGGACTATACGTTTCCCCGTACATGGTCCTTACTGTTAAATGGTAAATGGACTGTATTATACAGCGCATTTCTAACCAGTGGCCACTCAAAGCTCTTTAAAATATTGCCATACATTCACCCATTCATTCACACACCGACGGCGGGTCAGCCATGCAAGGCAACAGCCAGCTCTCATCAGGAGCAGTCAGGGTGAGGCGTCTTGCTCAGGGACACCTCGACACTAAGCTAGGAGGAGCCAGAGATTGTACTGGCAACCTTCCGGTTACCAGCCAACGCCGCCCTACCTCCTGAGCCACAAGCCACCCCTGTTGAACTGTGAAGCCCGCTGGATCTCAGTGCGGACATCACCGGACGGCTGGGTCCTCTGTGAAACGCTCACCTTAGGTTTGGACCTGCTGGAGCTCTTCTTCTGCTCTGTGTCCGAGTCCGAGTCTGAGGAGGAGGAGGAGGAGCCGTCCTCTGAAGAGCTGCTGACCATGTTGTTGTTCTCCTCAGACTCGCTGGAGAGGAAACACAGGAAGCACAATGAGGGCTTGAGGTTGCTCTGGGTGCCAAGCCTGTACCTGCAGCCTACCTGGAGGCCTCCCCAACCAGAAGGTTCCCTGTTCCACACTTTGAAAGAAAGCCCAGACCACACAGCCAAGCTACAGCACTAAGCAATGCTTGAGGACATTGAAAGGGTTTTGGGGATATTTAACAAACAATTTGTAACTGAGAAAGCCACTTTAAGAGAATATATTAAAATTCAAAACACTATCTTTTTAGACAAAGTGAGAACTTCAACTTTGCTGGTTCAAACAGCAACTATCAATATGCTTTTGTTTTGCCAAGTTAATTGACTGTTGCGTTCCCCTCCCCCCACCACCATCTCTTCCACTTGCTCCGTCTCTTCAATTTGTCCCCATAATGAGTGTTTACTCCGGCTGCCTGCTCTCCTCAGCTGTTCAATTAATGAGGAGAATTGTGACGGTAGCTGGCTTTTTAACTTGGGAGATGATGAAAAGCCAGTATTAATTTGGCCTACAGATTTCATTTGCTGGGAACAGGAGAAAGCGATATAAATCACGGTGGGCATGATTAGGCCCTGCCTGGAATGACTGGGCCGTAATGAGGGCATTATGCTGCGTTTGTTGTGGAAGCGCTGGGGTAAGCCACTCTAATTACTCACTGTGTATGCGCGCCCGCGTGCGTGCGTGTGTCTATCTCAATGTGCACAAGTCTCAAAGTGCACAAGTTTCTATGTGCATGGCGTGCCTTTGTGCGTGTATCTTTTGAGCATGCACATCTCATTGTGTACCTGAGCACGAGTGTCAGTGTATGGTGGTCGTGCGTGTGCCTTTGTGTGTGCCTATGTGTGTGTGTTTGTAAGCAGTGGTGTGAGTGGCTCTAATGAAACCCTCTAATTGAGGGAACAGGGTCATCTGAGGGGCTGGGGAGCAGGAACGTTTGCTGTGAGCTGTGTTCATCAGCAGATCAAGTACTGTCGATGAAAAAGTGTGTAGAGTGTGATCATAGCCGATATTAATGACTCAAATCTCATTTATCGGGAACACCAGACTGCTAAATGACCAATCAGAAGTCATTATCCATTAGCTATGTAAATGCAGCTTGCTCTACTGGAGGGAAAGGCCCGTTAGTTTGCTCGTTAATGGAACTCGAGCAAATGATATTCCAGCAGAACGGCCAGCCAAGCACAATGTGTGTGTGTGAGAGTGAGTGAGTGAGAAATTGAAATATCTGAGGAATTAACAGAATAAAACAACGAGAGACGCCCACACAAAGTACAGGCAGCACGGTACCCAGGGAAAACAGAGTGTATTTAAAGCAGTCCATGTTGCCATAGAGAACCTTGTCTCCTCTCGTGTCACACCGAATACAAAATGGCTGAAGAGGCGAGCAGATGGAGGCGTTGCGTTATTGGCTCTGCGTAGCGCCGCTCACGTTCGCTCGCAGCGAGTACCACAAACGCACACCTGTTATAATTAGCAGAGCCTGTCTGTGAGGCGAGAGAAACTAAACGGGTGACATCTGGATGCGCTGAGTTACCGTGTGTGGGTGGGTGGGGGGGGGGTCTCAAGACACCGAGGTGATCTACCGCGTACCTGTTGACAGCTTTCGACTTGGCTTTGGAATCAGTGTTTTTCTTATTCTTCTCCTTCTTCTGGTCCGTTTCGGACTCACTGGACCCCTCCCCTGATTGGCTGGAACTCTTTGGCGACTCGTCGCTCGTCTCCTCGTCGCTTTCCTCGGAGCCTGAGCCTGAGACAACACACAAGTTCAATGTGTACACAAATTGACACTAAATATATTAGTGTAGACACTTTATACCATTGCAAAACAGCCCTTCACCACTGGGCTCATCGAGGTCTGGAAGGTCTGCCGAGGTCTGTTTGTTGCGGAGGAACAGTCAACCTCACCTTGCAGCCGATTGGATGAGCTCTAGCCAGTCACATCCCACCACCACCATGGTGCATACAGAAGTTGTGCATTTCCATGAGCACACGTTATTGCTTTAATTGTTAACGTTTTCATTGAATTTAAAACTTCAACGTGGGCTGGACACTTAAAGAAACACAGGAATATTAATGTTTCTCACCTTCACTACTGCTGCTGCTGCTGCTGCTGCTGCTGTCGTTGCTGCTGCTGCTGCTGTTCTTGGATCCTTTGCGGTCCACCTGCTCGCCCTCGGAGTCAGAGTAGAACTTGTCCTCTGACTTGGCTGACTTGGCCGGCTTGGACTTCCCCACGGTGGGCACCCACTCATTCACCTGCTGCACCACACAAGAGGAGACCCATAACAAGAGTCCCCCGAGTAGGAGTAGACCAACTGTGTGTTAATGGGTGAGATAAAGTCCAACAGCAATACGATTTTAAAAGCAACCCTAATTGTTGGAAGGGAAAATTACTGTTACCATAGATAATTCTATTGAATTGGTTAAGAAAAACACCCAAACGAGTGGCCATGTTGTTCTCAAACATAACATACTGAACTTGCATCATTCATTTATTTCAACCAAACAGTAAAGAAAGCACCGTGAAGTAAATAGGTTTTACATATAACCCAGTAATAACAATAGTCTGAACACTAAGACCACAGCTATGTATCGGATCCATGTGAAGTGCATATAATGAGACCAAGCATTAGTGGGCCCCCCAGTACCGGCTCGATGACCTCCACGTTCCTCACGGACTGGTCCGGAGCAACCGCTGGCCAATCAGAGAGCTCCTGGTAGCCCGACGCTTTGAGGTTGAGGCTGTGGGACAGCGTTCCCAGCTGGTAGCGATCGCGGTCTGAAGGGGACAGGAGGCGGAGGAATCGGCTCAGACACATCAGCGGGAAGGTTTAGGAGTTATTGATGGAGGACGCAATGGAGTGGATGAGAAACAGAGAGATAAATAAAAGTCTGTGAAGGTTACTTCAGTTATTAGCATTCAAAATGTGGCTTAATGTCATCAACCCAACAAAGAGCTCTTTAGCACAAGGTCTACGCATCCTCTCCCAATTTACACTATTAATTACATGGGCTTCAGGTGGTATGTGTGTGTGTGTGTGTGTGTGTGTGTGTGTTGTCAATGTGCAGTCGGAGCTTTGTTCTCAAAACTGTGCTTCACTTCTAAAAAAACTAAACCCTAAATTGTGAATATTAAAAATGACAGGGACTGTTAACGCCTTGCATAAACAGCCAGTTGGTGCAAAACAGCCTCAGAATGTTAATGTATTGCAACACTTATTCGGCCGAAATTGTTTCAAGGAGAGGGAGGGAGGGAGGTAGGGAAAGGGGGATGGAGAGGGGGGGAGAGAGAGAGTGAGGGAGAGGGTGAGGGAGAGGGAGAAAGAGGGAGAATGAGAAAAGGTTACCGTTAACAGAGTAATTTGCCCATCTCATTAGTCCTAGGTAAAGACAGACGACCCCTGTGCCCTAGAGAGAGCTAGTCACAGCAGAATGATAAAACCACGGGTTCTGTATTCTCCATTGTCCCTCTCCCGCTGAATTAACATAACTCCACCGAGAGAAGAGGTCCAGTTGACATGGGTGTCACGCAGATACTCTTAATGTAGGGGGAGCGGGAACTCATTCCACCATTGTTGTTATCTTGTCATTGAGAGGATGCTATATTACTGCCATACAGGAGCACATTTGTTAGCATGCTGTTGTTGACACGGGAAAACAGTGAGAAATAATTAAAAAGGCAAAGACATTTTGTCATTGAGAGGAAGTAATTTTTGTTTGAAAAGACAAAAGCATGGGTGGAACGTTCTTGCTGATGTCAGGACCGCAGAGTCGCTGACCAGCTTTCGCAAAAGACTCAAGACTCAATTGTAAAGACTTGCCCTAGACTCTGCATGGCCACGTCCTGGCATTTAATATAAGCACTTATTGTATGAGGTACGTCCTGGCACTCCATAACATTTACTGAGTTATGTTGAATCTTATCCTAGCTATCTTTGTTGCGAATGGGTCAACTTAGCGATTGGAAGTGCTTTGTACTCTTTGAACATCCTTACGATTCCGACCGATATATTGTTGTTTCTCCTTCTTCGGACATATTTATTGTAAGTCGCTTTAGATAAAACCGTCTCTGAATGCCCTTATTGTAAATGTAAATGTCGTAGGTCGGTGTACCTTATGGAGCAAAGGTAAACGGAGAAGCTTCCGTCGTTGTGAGGGAGGTTCAGGCAGTTATACCTTTGAAGGCCGACTGCAACAGTGGCGCCGGCTTGGGGGCCAGCAGGATGCGGCGTGCGTATTTGCTGAGCGCTCCGCTCTTTTCGTTGGGCACGATCAGCTGGCGTATGAAGCGTGTGCGGTCGCGGATGTCGTAGTTCTGGTCGTACTTCCCCAGGTTCAGGATGTACTGGGTCAGCAGCTTGGTCTGTCGGATTGGAGAAACATTTTAAAGATCCCATATCATGTTTTTTTCGTGTTAATAATTGCATTTGCCAAGCCTGTATGTTAAAAATACCTGTTCATATTCTCACACTTTTCAGTTCTGCAAAACCAATTTTAGCTTATTTCAAAAACTCTCTGTTTTGTATCATGTTGCCTTAAGGCCCCCCTCCCGAGTAGCTTTTTTCTAGCTTAGCAGACGCAAAACATGTATACGAACGTCATATACAGGGTGGCACATAACTTTTTAAGTGAGTTACTCAGGTGAGTTAGGGGAGATAGTGATGGTACTCTCCCCACAAATAGCCCCACATGTACCATCTGATCTTATGAAACTTACCCAGTTTCACAACGGAGATTCCACTTTAATACACAACTTCTTAAGCACAGCAGTGTTTTTTGCGCCACCTTTTTTTTATAAAACTGCAGCAGCTTGACCACAGAGCGTTTGAAAATCTCACAGTAAGGAATGTTGCAATCAGCTGATTTTGCGCAGTTCCCCCTAGGGTCCCTCTGGGGTCCCTCACCTGTTTGGAGTTGGTCAGGTAGAGTTTGGCGGCCAGGTTGACGATCTGCAGCTTGACGATGTCCTCCTCCGACGTGAAGCTCTTGGCCATCTTGCGGAGGACGTCGGGGGCGATCTTGGGCACCCTCTCGCAGTACTCCCCGATCAGCCACAGGATGCTGGCCCGGGCCATCGCCACCTAGCCTCCCGCAGAGGGGAGCACACATGTTCAGCCGCTTGGAGGTTATTTTAAGTTCAGTAATGAGCTGATGCTTTTAAAGATCCCAAATCATGCCTTTTTAGGGTTGATAATTGCATTTGGGGGTACAACTAGAACAGGGTTAAGAAATACCCCACACTGTTCATTTCTACCAAACCAATTTCAGCGTCTTACAAAAACGTTCTGATTTGTATCATGTTGCTTTAAGCCCCCCCTCCCGAGTAGCCCAGTCTGCTGTGATTGGTTGAACGCTTTGCACGTGTGTCTGCAAATTCACACCCCAGAGAAATTGTTAACATTGTGGGTAACCAGGAGGCGACTGCAATGCCCACTGCACAGTCTGATGGCACACTATTATGGGAGAAAAGTTTGAGCGCTAACAGGCTGTATCACCCATTTATTGGGGGCCGTCCTCGGGGGGCGTGAATACTCCCCCTGGCTCTGACGTAGTTTTTCTAGCTTAGGAGACGTTAAACATGTATAAATACGTCATACATACGTCATATAACAGTCAAAAGTAAAAAGGAAGAAAGGAAAAGTCGCAAGAGCATGATGATCACCCCCAAGTGACTTGCAGAGAATCCAGGTCCTGTGGTCATTAGATAGCAGATAGGGGAGGCTGTGCACAATGGGTTAGGGTTAGGGTTGTCTCACCCAGAACTTTTAGCTGGGACCCAAACACCCTAGCCACTAGACCCCTAGTATGTATCAATGTACCAAATAGAAAATGGTGTTCGCAAACAAAATGGCAAAATGGCAAACTTTCCCAAAGTGCCCTAACAGACCACTGCCTGCCCGCAATACAGACCTACTGAGTTGTGACGGATTTTGTGCATTAGTAGGACCCTTTAAGCAGGGGATACAAGGACAGAGATCCAAGTCCGCTCCTGGCCTCATTAAACCAACAACTGCAGAGCCAGCTTCCGCAAGACTCAAGACGCACTTGTTCAGAGTTCACCGAGACTCTGCATAGCCACCCCTTGTCCCACCTCTCCTAGTTATTGTATGTTGTACGTTCTAGCACTTAACTAACGCACTTATTTTATGTCATACTTAGGTATATAACTTAGTTGTGTGGCATCTTATCCTAACTATCTTTGTTGTATACGGGGAATGGGAATCTATTGTAAGTGCTTGGCACTTGGTTAAACAAACAGCTTTTATTGAAAGCGGCTTACAATAAGTACATTTGCCAGAAGAAGGTGAAACAATATATCGCTGTCGGTACAGTAAGGATGTTTGTGGATTCAAGTGCCAAGCACTTACAATAGTTTCCCATTCCCATTGCTAATGCCCCTTTCGAGATCACCGTATTCGTCTGCAGGTCACTAGCCTATGAGAACACACCCGTTTAGAGTCTCTAGCTCTAGGCCTGCACATTGTACCGTGATCTTGTCAAAGAGCTTGGCCATGTGCTTGATGATTTCACTGTGCTGGGTGGGTTGGGTCTGCAGGAGCTTCTTGATCACCACCACACTCTCCGCCACCACCGTCTCTGTGGAAACAGCACAGAGTGTCTCAAAACACACACACACACACACACACACACACACACACACACACACACACACACACACACACACACACACACACACACACACACACACACACACACACACACACACACACCCGCAGAGATCTTCACAGAACAAACACACACACAAATTACGACAGGACCTTGATAATAAACTAAGTGTGTTGGACGGTACCGTCTCGGTTGGAGAGCAGCAGCACCAGGCCATTGAGACAGGTGTCTGTGACCTCAGAGATGTTGGTGGCACACCTGCCGATGGCCTGAATGGTGGCGGCAGCAAACGCTTTGTCCTGGCTCTTCACATAGGTCTGGAGGGAGAGGGGTTAGCACTGAGAAGGAGCATCTGCAATGTTCTGGGGGAGACGGCACAGAGCCTGGGCAGGAAACCAACCACTGCCAGGCTTGGGTCGGCATGTAGCTCAGGACTAGTGCAGGTTGGCTGGTAACCGTAAAGGTTGCTAGTTCGATACCCGGTTCCTACAAGCCAGGGAAGAGTGTTGAGGTGTCCTTGAGCAAGACATCTCACCCTGACTACTCCTGACGAGCTGGCTGTCGCCTTGCGTGGTTCGAACCGCAGTCGGTGTGTGAATATGTGCATGAATTGGTGAATGTGAGGAAATATTGTAAAGCGCTTTGAGTGGCCACTGGTTAGAAAAGCGCTGTGTAAATGCCCCATGTCCATTTACCATCAACAACAACTAAAAAGTGTAAATCTTTCAATCTTTCTGATTTGTGAGGCCAGATGAATAACCAATCGCTAACCCTACAGTGGGAATGTATGCTGGTCATGATACAAAATATGAATAAAAGACGAATTACATTTATAAACCGAGACGAACCTGGAATTCTCTCAGAATGGTGGATATGTTTGCCTCGTTCGCCAGGTTGGTGAGAATCTCCAGCTGAGGAGCGAAAACACAGGATTTAAAATATTAATTTCAAACTAAACTCTATTTGTCACAACAGCTCTATGGCCGTGTTGAGCTACCTTCAGTGTTTTGATGTGCGTGGGGTCTGTTGATCTCACGTAGAAGCTCTTCATGTAGGGTTCAAACATGCCCTGGGTGGGGGAGACACATCGTGTTATACGTGACAGGATTCAAATCGTCTGGTACTCTCTGTAGTGACATCTTACCTTCCTCTGGATCGACATGGTGGCAATGTTTTGCAGCACCACGTACTGCACCTCTCTGGAGAGAAAAAAGACACGTCTTTATGACTCCATTATTCACCCACTAGTCATCCAGCAGACACACTCATCAAAGACAATCCTCGTTATAAATGCGGCTCACAATCAGGTTAAGTTTCTTTCTTTTTTTTTTTAAGATTTATTTTTGCTTTTTTACGCTTTATGCTAGATTGAGATAGACAGAAAGGTATGGGAGAGAGAGGGGAGGACATAGAGAAAAGGAACACGGACAGGAATCGAACCCGGGTCGCTGCGATCAGGACTGGGCCTTAATGGTATGCGGCCCCCCAAGTTCTGTTAATTGACTGCATTTACATGCCAAAAACTGTAAAGCTCTACCAAATGAAAGGATCTATATGTAACAAAATGACTGCACTAAGTCTAAAAATGACAACTATAGGTCATCAGAGAATAAGGAAACAAAGTGGAGAAACAAGCCTCTCTGCCAACAATGCTATAGCCAGCCGGTTCTGGTTTGTATCGGCCTGTACGAGTCACCATTCTCCCAGTCCCCTTTAGGTGGTTTACCATTCCATGAGAATAATACGGTGGGTTCCTGGTATCTGTAGATTTATGTCTGTTAAATATGGACTATTGCATCCATCAGTTGGAAGTATTTGTTGGCCTTCAGTGCAGTGTAGAGCTGAGACAAGGTGGTATGAATCCTACCTGTGGCTTCTGAGCAGTCTGACCAGGGACTTGGTGACAGCGCTGACTTCGTGCGTCGGTGCAAGGTGCCAGTAGAGCTGGGCCACGGCCATCACCACCTGAAAGACCCCAAGGCTTTAGTGATGATGTCATTCACAAAGACCCCAGCATAAGACTTTGGTAATGATGTCACTCAGAATGACCCCAGGAGAAGATACTAGTGATGATGTCATTCACAAAGACCCCAGCATAAGACTTTGGTAATGATGTCACTCAGAATGACCCCAGGAGAAGATACTAGTGATGATGTCATTCACAAAGACCCCAGCATAAGACTTTGGTAATGATGTCACTCAGAATGACCCCAGGAGAAGATACTAGTGATGATGTCATTCACAAAGACCCCAGCATAAGACTTTAGGGATGATGCTCAATATTTGCTATTGTTGTCGTTGTTGCATGATTTCACTGTCAATATACAATTCTAAACTTGGTTTATGAATTCCAATCTAGAAAAATAAAACATTATAGGTATAGTGAGTATAGACAAAATAAGAAAAAAAATCTTAAACCCAACTGATCTCTGAAATGTTTCTCGGAGCCCCTCTAAAAAGGCACCTCTGATTCCCCAGAGAACCTTCAAAAATAAAATAAATAAAAATAAACCTGGCACGACGGAAAAGGATGTGTGCACAGCAGCCATCATACTGATGTGATCCAGCCTCTCTATTAAGATGGAGCACATGGCCACGTTTTCTCCACAGGCAAGCGGTGTTTTTAATCAAAACTTTGTATTTGGGGGCATTTGTCCTCCAGCTGCCGCACAGCGACAGAGACCTTGAGGCCCCTGGTGATGGAGTTCTGCTCCCACTCCATTTTCCTCTCAGCTTTTTTATATCCCTGCATCCATCCGTCCATCCAGCCTTCAGATGCATTAGGCTGCTACAGTATACGTGTTGGTAGTGTGTGTGTGTGTGTGTGTGTGTGTGTGTGTGTGTGTGTGTGTGTGTGTGTGTGTGTGTGTGTGTGTGTGTGTGTGTGTGTGTGTGACAACATAGACCAGCGTCTCCATTAGTCACCCACAAGGTCTTAGTGTTTAAGTTATGAACACATGTCTGCATGCTGAAAATGGTGAGGAACCAATCCGAATGATGCTTTTCCTTAACCAACACAAATGATGCCTTCAATGTGTTGTGTACATTGAAGACCAAATATTCACCCTTGTTCAATTCCAGTATTCCCTCCAAACATCACAATGCTCTGTATGTACTCGGAAAGGAGCATTATTTCTAAAGATGCTCCCAGATACACTGACCAACCACACGCCAAGTATGTCTACTCCTTGACAGACATTGTACCCACAACATTCTTCAGAGTAGCGTTCTAGAAACATCTTCACCAACAGAATGTCCACTTCTTTCTCCATAGTCTTACTTCCTTAGCAATGCTATTTAATGTTAAGCAATGTGATGAAAGCAGAGAGCAGAGTACGTGATGTTGCTGTGTACTCACTGCAGTGTTCCTGCTCTGCAGAAGCGGCTTGGTGTTGCGCAGCAGCAGTCGGTGGTCTGGGTCCATCATGTAGGGCTTGGTCTCCGTCTCGTCTCTCTTCTCCTCCGAATCAGAGTCGTAGAAGGCCTTCTCGTTGTTCTCATCAAATGAGACACCCTGAAAGCCAGCGAGATGGAGATCATCCTCTTGGACAAACAGATCATGATGTAAGTAGCCTGCACACAATATAAACAAGACTGAAATACTTTCAAACTTTGAATTCAACTTCATTATTCATTACAATTATTTTCGGTTTAACAAAATAAACTAGAAAATACATTTCCTGCAGAAAATGTGGTGAGTGCTGTAGTACAAAGTGAGGTTGAAAATATTTTTTAATGAAGCCACATAGATTAAGACATAAAGAAACATTTAATGGCTTAAATCAAGTGAAGGGATTTGAACAAAAGTTCAAAAGTCTAATTGGAGTATACAATGTAAACATTCAGACCATTTAAGAAAATGTAAATGGTTGGAAACAAATAAAGTGACAGCTGAATGAAAAGCGCAAAGCATTGCTTAAAATGAGGTAATGTAAAATGAATTGAACTGAAGAATCTGAAAGGTCAAATGTATTGCCCTGCACTGCTGGTGTGTGTGTTAGACGTGTGTGTGTGTGTGTGTGTGTGTGTGTCAGACGTGTGGGTGTGTGTGTCAGACGTGTGGGTGTGTGTGTCAGACGTGTGGGTGCGTGTGTTAGACGTGTGTGCGTGCGTGTGTTAGACGTGTGTGTGTGTGTGTGTGTGTGTGTGTGTGTGTGTGTGTGTGTGTGTGTGTGTGTGTTTCTTTAAGAGAATAGCGAGCCGGTGCGTGATTAAAAGTAGCCCAATAGAGCGGGAAAAACAGCCCAATCTGGCAACACTGCCTGAACGTCCTCCAAAAGTAGCCACTTCTAGCGGGAAAAAAACACCCAATCTGGCAACACTGCTGAACGTCCTCACGCTCCAGCGTCAACGTAAATCAATGAGACCAATTGAAAACGAAGCCGGTATGAAACTAAAACTGTGATACTGAATAATGTTTAAATAATATTGAAATTTCGTTTGGAAGTGTATAGATTTGTTAAATGGTTTGAAAAGTATAAAATATTTAAAATATCTGAAAAGGAGCGCGCGATTCCAAGCTATTCTGAACATTTTAAAATTTGAATGGAGTCTCTAGGTGAAAAATTGAGGAAGGAGATAGGTCCCAAAGTTTGCAGAGAATAATAAATGGGAAAGAAATTTAGAATAAAACGTATATAGAACAATAGTTGAGCGCTGCATGCAGCACTCACCTAACAAGAAAAAAAAAGTCTTGGTTCAATCTTTTTTATTATATTTTACTATTGACTAGCCATTCAGCAGACACTGTCAAAAGAAGACTTCCAATGAATCCAGATTCAGGACGTTATCTCTCGGATGTTGCCAGGTAGCCTGGGGACATTGGGGGGTCGTACCAACACAAACACCCTGACTGACCCTGCCTAGACCAGCGCACCATTAGGTTTCCACCAGTCAGGTTCCATCCTTCCACCCCTGGAACCAGAAGGGGTCATCTTCCACACCTGGAACCAGAAGGGGTCATGTTCCACCCCTGGAACCAGAAGGGGTCATGTTCCACCCCTGGAACCAGAAGGGGTCATGTACCATACTTCCACCCCTGGAACAAGGGGTAATTTTCCACCCCTGGAACCAGAAGGGGTCATGTTCCACCCTTCCACCCCTGGAACCAGAAGGGGTCATGTTCCACCCCTGGAACCAGAAGGGGTCATGTTCCACCCCTGGAACCAGAAGGGGTCATGTTCCACCCTTCCAACCCTGGAACCCGAAGGGGTCATGTTCCACCCTTCCACCCCTGGAACCAGAAGGGGTCCTGTTCCCCGGCCTCACCTCCTGCCAGGGGCTGGTGAACTGGGTGCGGGCGTAGCGCGTTAGCATGGAGATGATCACCACCTGGCCCCACTCCTCCACGTCCACCAGCAGGTTACACAGCTTGCGGTAGTTCTTGTGGATCAGGTCGATGCGGTCAGGACACACCTCCTCGAACGCCATCACCACACTGCCTGCCACCAGCTGAGGGAGGACATATGGGACAGCAAAACGCTGGAGTGAATGATGTACACACACACGCACATACACACGCATGTATGGCCCCTTTAGGTAATGCCAGGATGCGCATATTAGCTTTTTTGGGAGAAAAATTGTGTGCTGATGTTTTACACACGTTTTCAATCGACACAAAACGGACATGAACGGACATGACACTGGTGTTAGAGAACTTGCTAATATTGTACATAATTGAATGAGCACCATAATGGTGATTTACTGCTTTGATTAAGGTAAACAAGACTACAGCTCAAATAGTCAGGACTTAATTAGACGGAAAATCTAAACGCTTAGCAGTTTTCTTTTTTTCACACTGTGCTGTGAAAGAAATCCAACGATAACAAATTGCAGTTTCCAATATGGCATCCGTCTCACAATCCTCATTGGCATTTTCAGTTTTTCTCAGCTCAAGTGTTATTTAAATACTGATGTTATGAGGGTTGGGAGATGCACACACAGAAAGAGAGAGACAGAGACAGAGACAGAGACAGAGGCAGAGACAGAGAGAAAGACAGAGAGAGAGAAACAGAGAAACAAAGAGACAGAGAGACATAGATAGACACACAGAGAGAGAAGAGAGACGCAGAAAGACAACACCGCTACACGCTACAATCAGCCAGCGGTTTTATTAGAGAGAGAGAAACCCCATTTGGTTGTGTGTGCGTGTCGCTCCCCGGCAGCAGCGTGCTGGTCTCCGAGCGTCCTGACTGAGCGGCCTGACTGAGTGACACGGCGGTGCATTAATATGCAAACAGCATTAACACGGCAGGCGGACGGGAACGCAGGGTGAGGAAGGGATGGGGAGCGGGAGCAGAATCTGGTATTGCCAATTAACGTGTGCGGGCCCTGGGTGGCCCCGCTGGTAACCCTGGAGCCGTCCTATCAGCTCTGTCATGAGCACACATTGATTGTGTGTGGTTGGGCATGCATTTCTCTCCCTCTCCCTGTGTGTGTGTGTGTGTGTGTGTGTGTGTGTGTGTGTGTGTGTGTGTGTGTGTGTGTGTGTGTGTGTGTGTGTGTGTGTGTGTGTGTGTGTGTGTGTGTGTGTGTGTGTGTGTGTGTGCGTGTGTGTGTGTGTGTTCTCTGAGAGCAGAGTAACCCTTGGCCAGGCCTCGTATATTGAGACACTCCCCAACAGATACTGACGTTTGGAGGAAACATTTTAATGTTTTATAAAGCATCCAGGCACATTTGTTTAGTTTCTCTCACCTGCTGGGGAGCTTATAAAAAACTAACAAGAAAATAGTAGTTCAAGATACTGTTAGATAAAAGGTTCTACCTTTGTACTATTTGGTGATTTATCTGAAGCTTTTCATTTGGAAGCACAGTGGTAGAGGAATCCTACTCAAGGATGGCTACAGGCATATTGTGGTTCAAATCCACAACCCCTTCTGCAAGGAGGGGAACACACAATCTCCTACACTATCCTATCCTTTTTTACATTCAGGTGAACTCGCATCAAGGCCAATAAGAACCCACCATCTTACCATCCTCTTTAACATCCAGTTGACCTGAGCTCAGATATCAATCAGAACGCCTGCATATAGACAACATATATTTAAATATGTGTGGCATGTAAACATGTATGCTCCCTAGCTGTCTGGGACATGATGATGTGTGGCTATACGTCATGGCTATACGCCATCGCCAAGGTTAGCTTAGCCGCGCGCAGGGTTGAGAGACAGGCTGTGTGCAGCGTTTCTGCACAGCGTTGTTCATTCTACTCCAACTTCCCCATAAGACACACGCTCCAAGGTAAACTACACGCAACATCAACAAATCTGACACCCCAATCTTGGGAGTTCAAACACCTGCTCCTCCTCCTCCTCCTGCTCCTCCTCCTCACCTTTACCTGAAACACCCCTTTTTTTTTATGTGACAAGCCGGTAATGGGAAAATCACGCTAAGCAAATGGTTCTTCTAATAACAATACATTTCCTGTAAGATGATGAAGGGCCCGGGCCGTTTCCCTGCATCTATTCTGCTATGAATCCTAATTACGCTGGTGGGCGGCACAGAGTGCTGGGTCATCACACCAGCCCGCGCCGCATGCCTCCTCCTGATGGATGGCCCGTTGTGGGGTCGGTGTTATCCTCCCTATTCTCCTCCTCCCTCCCTGCCTCTCTTTTTTCCTCTTAAATTAGTGGGCAGCTCACCTAGCCCCTAATCATAGCAACCCCACCACGACACAGTCGTACATGCCCCCCCCCCCCCCCCCCCCCCCCCCAGCTCCTCTACGCTCTCATTTCAATTTTGCAAAGGGTGCGGGGGCTCGGATGGGAGGGATCGATCATTTATCTTGTAATGGCTGAATAATAGATCCATCACGCTGAAACAGCTGCACCAACTCCTGGGCTGTCTATGTCATCAGCCCCCCCCCCCCCCCCCCCCCCCCGGGCTCGTCTTTAAAAGCAGCGCCTGCTTACCGAGCACCCCCGGGTGTCGCTGCCGTTTAGGTTGACGAGCACATCTGTAAAAAGGTAAATGGCCGCGTGGGCAGCAGACAACGACACAGATTGCAACAATAACCAAACGTTTCCACCGTTTCTCCGTCAGATCCGGTGACATCCAAGGCACCGCCACGATTTACCCCAATTTCCTCCATTGATTTTGCAGATAAACGGCTAAATGAATCTCAGCCACTCGGCGCAATTAGGTGTGTTACCTGAGGCTGTCTTAACGCGGGACCGGTCAGTAGGTTTCTCTACTGGGACGCCTGCCTAATACCATGAAAAGGGATTGGTTCGAATATCGTCATGATGCACATGTGTGTCAACAAAATACATCCTAGTTATTGTACAAAACTTATTATGACACGGAGATAGTTGATGAAAACAAGTAAACAAATGCACACTGACCTGCAAAAAAAACACATACAGTCGGCCAATTGAAAAGCGTTCGCCAGATTTTGAGACCGTGAAGGTTCCTAAATCCCTCTCAAACTATAGGACATGTTTTACAACATACATAACGCACACATTTAAATCACCTGCTGTGATGGCCGACAGCAGACAACAACACAAGCCTAAACGCCAACAACAAGGACCTGACGGCAGGACAAACTAAAGATACCATCATTCTGCCGTCGTAAAAAGTGCATCAGCCGACAGAGAGCCATTAACTATCTGCCGTGTCCAGGAGCTGCTCCATTCATCACCCGCTAATACCGCGCTAGCTCCGTGAGATGATAATGCCCTTTCCCTCGCGTCCCCCCAGCCCGGTCTGTGGGCCCCCGCTGAAGACCACTCATCTGTCTTTGTTAGCGTCTGCAGCTAAATATGCTATGCATCTGGCACTGGGACTTTCCAAACCCCACCGCCTCCCACCCTCCTCCCCTACACCCCCACCCGGGGCCTGGGCTGTTTGGCTGCTATGATGACATGGATACAGTGAGTGAATAACAAATTGCAACAAACTGCGTGTGTGTGTGTCTGTGTGTGTGTCAGTGTGTGTGTGTGTGTGTGTGTGTGTGTGTGTGATTTATAATGTGATATAAAGAATATCATATGCTCTTTAAATTTATATTATATTGTCCGTCTGAAAGTAACGTGTTGCGGCGCCAGTTGCGCCTGTCCCCATTCGCTAGACGAGGTCTAAAGCAGGAATCTGCGGAGCCGACTAATTCATGTAGCCTACCATTTTGGGGCCGGAGACGATAAGGGGAAAGGAAGGGGAGAAAGTTGGCCTGAGAGAGAATTAAGCTGACACGAGCATCAGAGCTGAAGCCCCTTTCCAAATGGACACTTAACAAGAACCATCTGAAGATGTTTGGCCCTAAGTGGGTGTTAACAAACCATGGCATTGGGGCGCTAGCCCAAGGAAAGAGGGGCGAGGAGGGTGAAGCGCTTGAGGGGGGCACCCCCCAGTGGTGAGTGTGGTCATTGTGTGGAAAAAAATAATTACATATATAAATAAAAGAGAAAGAAAGAAAGAAAGAAAGAAAGAAAGAAAGAAAGAAAGAAAGAAAGACTTTTTTTACTCACTGTGCTTTTGTCTTTCAATAGTTTCTCAATGACTTCGATGAGGTGTTCCCTCTGCTCTGGGTCCAGGCTGCAATGAAATACTTGTTTTAGACCACTAAAACAAGATGAACCTGTGACCTCACCAAAATTGTCACAAATCAACATGGTCCTACCAGGCAGTCCCAGCCTACAAAACTCAGTCAAAACAAAATACTTTACATTCCTCTTGTCCTTCGTATCAGCGTTAAGGCTGCTTAACTGTTTCCAATGTCGTGACATGGCAACAGAAATTTCCTCAGTTAATTTCCTTGCCAAACTACTTCGGTAAACAATAATAAAGAGTATGATATATCTGACGAACACACCAGATAAACACTTCACTCCCTTCCATCCAAAGCTTCCATTTAGGGGCGGGGCTTAGGGCTAGTATGTTTCCATTCGCTATGCTACGTTACAAGAAATAGATTTTGGGGGGAGGGTGTAGCCAGAATGTTTGATTTACGTTACCAGGTACCCCACAATGACCAATCACAGGTAATTCATGCAACAGCATGCGTTTAACCATAGAGAGCAGTCTGAGTCAATGTTTACACCTCATTAAAACTTTGTGCATTTATGTTGAGATTTGGAACAGGATCTGTCCATAGCACTACTTTGGATCCCACTACATCACTTCACATCTAAATCCCCTTTTTAAGGGTTTGGTTTTCTATTAAGGAGCAGGATGGCATTGCGAACCTTCGCTCTAGCTCTGCGATAACACCATGTCCCTTACAGTTAAACTATCCTAGCAAAAGTGGCTTCAAATTACATGAATCCCAGAGTAGTGTCCAGTAAGCACGGTGCATCCTGGCAGGACGGACACATAAAGCCACAGACCACAGTACCTGTAGAGCTTCTGGATGGCATGGGCCGAGGTCTTCCTCACGTACGGAGACATGTCACTGGCGGACTCTTTGATGGCCAGCATCATGATGGGGACGATGATGGGCACCCGGATACTGGACAACACACGTAGCGCACTAGCTCGGATCAGCTGGTTGGGGTCCTGGCAGAGAGGAGGTGATCAGAGGAGAGGTCTTAGTCCTCCATACGTCTCCATCTTTGTTCAAGATGGGGAGGAGAGGGTTGGCATCTCCTAGAGGCCAGCTCATGCCTCCCCCTACTCTTCCCCTAGGATGTGTTAATAGTAACCTGAAGAATGACAATGTTTCATTCATGATCTGATAAACAATTTAAAATACGTAGACCTTTTTGTTATACCAAGTAGGCTAAGTTAATGAAGCCACATTCTTATCAATGTTAAATGGAAAGGGTTTACTCATACAATACAAGCAGGTGGCACAATGGCTCTGTGTTGGTATATCGCCCCTTTTTGTTGCCTTGCATAGTGATAGGTAAACATATGATTATTATGTGATTATATTATTTTTATCAATACAAGCTGACAATAGCCCATCGAAAGATATGTAAATAGTTTTTTTTATTTTAGTACTTTCTAAATCCCAATAGGCAGATGCATGTTGATTTTATGTGTATTTATCTTATTATAATTTATTTTTTGCCTTGAACCATCGACCTGCACCGTTTCTGCTGCTGCTATACAATTAATGTACGCAATTATTGAATGTTGTACGTCCTGGCACTTAATGTAGGCACTTATTGTATGTCGTATGTTCTGACACTCAACAATAAAAAACGTAGTTGTGTAGCCTCTTATCCTAGCTATCTTTCTTGTATACGGGGAATGGGTTAATTTAGCGATTGTAGTTGCCCTGCCCTCAATTCTATGAACATCCTTACAGTACCGAAAGCGATATATTGTTGTTGCTCTTTCTTCTGACAAATGTAATTATTCTAAATCGCTTTGGATTAATGCGTCTCTAAATGCCCTGCATGTAAATTTAAATGTCAATGCTGTGGTACGGATGAATCAATTGTGATCTGAGGGTTTCTTACACAGCGGCAGATCTCTTGTGAGTACATGTTTTGGAGAGGAGGCCTTGGTGTGACCTACCTTCAGCGCTCTCTGGAAGGTACTGATGGAGAGCAGGGCCAGGTCCTGCTGCTCCTCAGCATAGCGGACTAGGTACACGTACACCAGCTTCTTCAGCTGCAACACAAACACATGAGACGGTTAAACTCCCTGGGGAATCCACTGACACTGACATGCAAAACCCTTTCAACAGTCACTCGGCAACACAACTCACCATGCTAAATACATTTTAATGAAGCTATAAATGAAGATTATACAATATAAAAGACAAGAAATAAATAAAGGATATGCCCTGGGGATAATGACACATCATTATTAGGTCTGGGATAAAAAGTTAAATTATCTAAAGAACAGGAATGAGATGATATGGAACCAAAAGCCCAAACAGATCGTAAAGCTGGCTGCAGTCTGCTGTGGTTCCAGGGAGAGGAAGAGGCTGGGACTGGTGAGCTCCGTGAAGTCGAGCATTTCCAGAGCATTTATTGTAGACATACTGCATATGAGCTGGTCCCCTTCACTTGGGCGAGCCATGACCAACACACAAGCCCTGCTGATGAAAGACTGAAGGAAAGATGCTCGTCCTCCATTGTCCTGTCATCAAATTCACTATACACAAATAACGGTTTCACTATAATTCAAATACGAAGGGCGCATAAAACACACTGCTCCACTCGGTCTTAATACATGATTTTATATTTGTGTCCAATCAGAAAAGAGAGAGAAAGAGAGACCGAGACACAGAGAGAGAGAACGTGACTGGGGCCCCTCTGCTGTTAATTACATGTATCCACCTGCTCCCCATCGCGGCCACGGGGGCCTCTCCTCCCCCTGCATGCCTCGCTCAATGCGCCTGGCTCGCGCACTCCTACACATATGCTGCCCCTCAAACTAACTTGATTATTCCACTGCCGCTAATCAACACACACACACACACACACACACACACACACACACACACACACACACACACACCACACACACACACACACACACACACACACACACACACACACACACACACACACACACACACACACACACACACACACACAGGTTACCCTGTGTGAGTCGTTTCTAGGAATGGGAAACGTTTATGTGAAGGACAGTTGGGTAGCCTCTACACACGGTTGGTTGAAGCTCACAGAAGTTATTTACAATCATCAATGAAGCTAAGGCTGAAGCTCAAACTTAACATTTCAGCAGAAAATGTTTGAGTGGAATGTTATGCAAGTTAAAGCTTTGGAGAAACCAGCCACCCCTCCCTTTAGGCCTCCCTCTTAAGCCACTTCCCCAAAACACCCGCTAGCTTTAGCAGTGGGTCAGCCTTGTGAACATTCCGGTCATGTGCAATAAGTCCACTGCCGCAGGTAGCCGGGTGGGTAGATAGAAAGGTAGGCCATGCAATCATTTCATTCAGGCTGAATTAAATGATTGCATGGGTGTATTACAGGCCTTCAACAGCCACAGAAACCAGAGTTTGTCAGAGCATTTGATTTATTAATAGCTGTAAGGAGGACTTCAACAAATTTCACAGAAAATGCCTCAATCAATTGCCTACCCAAGCTTTAAACCCATTTACAATTAGTTTGAATGATTCTCTGTGTATTCATAATTTAATTACATCTCAACAACAATCTGCCATACCTCAATGTTTTTGTTTGCAACATTCTTCACCACCGCAGGAAACAATTCAGATGCATTTTTCCCTTTGGCGATGAGCTGGATGAAGACAGAAAATGTATCAGTATCACCAATCTCTTTCTGTCCAGCAATGACCCCACAGTTTGTGGTTTCAAACTACAGCACGACATGTAAAAATACGTTTGTTCACCCCTATGATCCTCTTCATGGCCTCCAGCTTGAGAGACTCCTTGTTGCTCTCCAACATCTCCTTAAGCTCATCGTTCCTACAAGAACAAACAGGATGCAGAGTTATCCAGACCAGAGAACGACGGCAAACAATACCTAAACTCTCAATTACTAGATCAGCTAATGACTAATTTCTAAACAATAAAAGTTTTTGTGCAAGCTTCCAACTGTTGAACACACACATCTTCATTCATCACATTCATTGGTTGGAACAAATGTCTGTTACCATAGAAACATATAATAAACAGAAAAACAAATGCATTTGTTTGTGGATTTATGGATTCGGCGTTAAGCATAATCAACACTGGATTAGACAAATTCTACCTGGGGCTGCAGAAAGGGTGTAGAGAATGATGTTTGATAGCCAATGAGTGGTTTCACAGACAGACAGACAGACATCTATACACATACTCGTGACGCATTGATATCAAGCATACATGTGATATGGTAACATTTTTGGACATAGCAAACATTCCCCATGCAGACTCAATACTAAGTTCTCAAAAACAAGAGTGTACCAGCAGAGCAGACACTTCATGGAAACAAAACGGTATTTAGCCACTTTAGCCAAATAAATATCCTCAATCCAACTTCCACAATGACTGTCAGCAAATTTCTCAAACAAACTATCCAAACGCCCCGACACAGTAGAACAATGGAAAATGCGGTTCGGCTATGCTGACAGCAGAAGCACGTCTGATTGTTGGGGGGGGGGTTCTGGTGTCCGTACCCGGGACCCTGCGCCTCCTTGTGGTCATGGCAGCGGCGGGCCCGGGTCAGGGCCTGCTCCTCCTGGCTGAGCTCCGGCTGCAGCGAGAGCTGGAGGTTCTCGGCTGACACGAGGGCCGCTTTCATGGCCCCCCTGGCCTCCAGACGAAACGCCGAAAACCCGCAGCCGTACATGGCCGTCTCCCTCAGTCCCTCTTCTCTCTCGTCTCCTTGCCGAGCAGCCGACCCGTCAGCACTGCAGAGCTCGTGTTGCAAGCTCCCAGAAACACCTCAACCAGAAACCACCGCGCCAGAAACAACCCTACCAGTTGGGTTTCTTTTAGAAAAAAACTTTGAATAATAGAGTCCGTTTAAACAAATGCTTTACCTTCTAGGCTACAGCTAATGAGATGCCGGTTTAAAAATGCCACTGTGGCTCCACGCGAAACACGGCCCTCAGGGCAGTGTGTGCTCCGTCTGTTCTCCCTTCACTGCCGTTTGTCTCGTTGCACTCTCTGCCTGATATGAGTCACAAGATTCACCTCCCTTGTCCGGCCCTTCCACCCCCGAACATCTCCACCAGCCACCACTCATTCTGCTCTGGAGACCTCTTGTCCTCTTGTCGTGGCAGGGCCGCATTCCATCAGCGGGCTGGAATCAATAGTCCCGTTGCTGACGGGTGTGGTTTGACTGTCCTCTTCAGGATCATATAGGATTCCTCTCAGGTCCCCTAGAGGTCCAGAGGCCACTAAACACTTATGACTTGTTAAGTGGCTCCTTTGTGAAGCCACCTCACCAGCCCAAGGTTGGCTTGGTCACCTCCCTCTAAGAAGGGGAAACCGCTGAGCCTTATCTTTGTGTGCCGGTGGCCAAACAATGAGAAACTTTTCATCGCCTCTGCTGGAGTTTACTGTAGTCAGGCCCCCATGCCGGTCAGATCACACAGCCTGCCAGCTGATAAGAACAGAGCGGACGTGATGCTGTGCTGTTCTGACCCGGTTCAGACGACCAAGACAACAATACAGATGAGATGAGGACTGCTGGCCCTACGGATGAATCAAGTTCAGCAAGGGGAAGAGTACGAGTTGGGCTGAGTTTAGGAGATTAAAGAACTAACCAGGGGTAGTGGACGCTGTTAATATCATATTTGATATTCATAATGCCTCTGCTGGCATTTTCAAATACTTTTTTCCACAAATTAACAGGTTTATGGCCTAGCTACATGACTGATAGTGAGCATCATGTGAGAAATTACTGAGAGATATAATGGAAAATGCTATAGGCAGATGACAAAAAAAAAAAAATACCATTTGTGCGTCCAAATATGAGAAAGGGAGTAATTGTGTGAAATGAAATGCCTCGAGGTCATAAAAAAAATACTAGAATGGCTTACTTTCAACTACTTGAAAGCCCCAATTAAAGCCCCAATACGTGTTGAGAAATTTACCAAATGTTCCAAAACCATCACAATCTGAAATAAATAAAAAATTAAAATTCAAAGCAATTTTATACTGTACAAAAATCTGCACTTATACATTTTAAGGCATAGCCCTAAGTAAGTGGTTTGACTGCCCTCTAGTGGAAAAATAGGATGGGTAAACTAGAAATGACAAATAATTTGCCTCTTGGTATGGGACTACAAACCTAATGATCTCTTTCGGATTCATCGTGGTTAACAAAAGATTAATTTTCTTATAGTAAAAGTAACAATCACATGTGCTGTTACTTTATTTCATTATAACACTTAATAGCTGACTAATCTCCTATTTTTTTTATTAAATAATAAAAAGAATTACCACTGAAGCACACAAAAGAGTGTCAAAAATCTAAAAATAAATCAAAAATAAGTAAACAATGCACAAAAGGAAGATGCCGTCATATATATATACACATATATATATACATATACACACATAATATATATATATACACATATATATATATATTATATATACACACACACACACACACACACACACACACACACACACACACACACACACACACACACACACACACACACACACACACACACACACACACACACACACACACACACACACACACACACACACACACACACACATATATATATATACACACACACACATATATATATATATCTCAAACCTTTCAAAGTGTGACACTTTTTAATTTCACCTCCGCAGATGTATTTTGAATTTTGCTTTATTGGGTTTTGTTTATTAGCTCTTGATTTTTCTTGTCTATTATTTTTCATATTGTACAAAGTGAAACCGAGCAACTAGCCATTCATGTTACGCTTCTTTCTCCAGTTGTGTTTTTTCTGATCGTCTCTGACAACACTTTAAATTACAGGGTCCTGTTACAATTTAATTAGGCAAGTAAGTACAGTATAATAGGCGATGTGACAGCATGTAACGGCATGTTCTTAGTATGTAATAACGTTATAAAAAGAGTACTCAATTGTGTAGCATCTTATCCTAGCTATCTTTGTTGCATACGGGGAATGGGTTAACTTACTGATTGTTAGTGCTTGGCACTTGTTTCTTTGAAGGAAGGTTATCCAAAGTGTAATTTGGGTTAAACATGTGTTAATTGAATAACTGGTTAATGGTTTGGCTAAGGGGAGGGGCTAGGCCTTAAAAGCCTGCCAACTACAGTTTACGGGGGTCAGTCAGTCTTGAAGACAGTCAGTGTATGTGACTGTAGGGCATTGATCATGGAGAACCTTTCTTCAATACACAACATAATAACTCTCACAGCATCTACCAAGTCCAACATATATATATCCTACATGAACACATAAACATACACACACGCTCATATACATATGTCACCCATGAGCTAATATCAGATGGTATCTCCCACCATCAGCACATCTGCCGTGCCCTCTATTTAATGCAGCCTTAAAGGTTGAGTATGGAATTCTCTTTTTTGGCCATTTTTGCTAAATTACTTGAAATCTTTATCATAACCCGCTTACAGCCACTGAGTTAGAAGTACTGACATGAAAATTAAACAAGTCAATCATCTGTGGAACGGGCAGGGCTCGAAAAACTCCATCCAATGATTTCCAGACCCACCGAGTGGCTTTGGACATCCCCGCGCGACCCCTTCGTGCACATACTCGAAGCTCGTCGTGACCCAGAGCAAGCTTCTGTTTGTTGTTATCCTGCGGTAGCTACTGGAGCTAGCTAACTAGCTAATGGCTCACTCTCGCGCATCCGTGTTCGCTCATGCATGATTGCGCGTCCATGTACTTGGAATGGGTGGAGTAAGAGTCATCGTTGAAGGAGAGGGGGTAGGACCATTAGAGTTGTGTATTTACAAAATCTGCTGGGTTTCGCAAATCCCATACCCAACCTTTAAGCAAGCACTCTAGTTGCAACCTGGAATGAGTGAGTCCTGGAAGGACCATGATAAGTATCAAAGGAATAAACCAAACTCAAATAATTGTGTGCATCTACTTGTTGCTATTTACCTGCAGGGGATTTGTGTAAGGTTATGAGCATGGGAAGTTGTATTGTAGTGCGTGCACTCACCACAATAACAGAAGAGAGGATAAGTAAATGAATGAATGTCTTAGCCAGCAACTAGTGGCATGGCCTTCATGTCACAAACATCCTTACTGTACCGATAGCGATATATTGTTGTTTCTTCTTCTGACAAATGTACTTATTGTAAGGCGCTTTGGATAAAAGCATCTGCCAAATGCCCTCAATGTGAATGTAAATGTTTTGAACGGCATGTTACTGAACAATGAGTTAGGAGTAAGGGGGTAAGGGTTAGGAATAGTCAAAATAGAGCTAGGCATAGGGTTAAGGATTAATGTTATCGCAACCACTAATCCCAACCACACCGTGCCATTATTTACATTGACATTTAGGGCATTTAGCAGAAGCTTATTTGATTTTATCATTTGATTTTATTTGCATTGTTTTAAGTGTATTAGCATACATGCTAGTTTTCAACACCTGTCCAGAGCAATTTTATCCAAAAGTGACTTACAATAAGTACACTTGTCAGAAGGAGAAACAATATCACTTTCAGTACAGTAAGGATGTTCACAGAACCAAGTGCAAAGCAATTACAATCGCTAGGTTAACCCATTCCCAGTATACAACAAAGATGGCTAGGATATTATTAAGTTGCTACAAAACAAAGTACTTTTTTTAAATTATTATTATGATTTTTGGATGGCCAGGCCGTACGACATACAATAAGTGCATACATTAAGTGCCAGGACGTATGACATACGATAAGTATGTATCTTAAGTGCGAACACGTACAACATACAATAAGTGCGTAGGAGGGGTGAGTCGAGTCTTTTGCGGAAGCTGGTGAGCGACTCTCCGGACCTGACATCGGCAGGGTGCTCATTCCTACACTGAGGTGCCAAAACAGAAAAGAGTTGTGACTTGGATGATCGACTTTTGGTTGCTCTTAGCGATGGCGGTACCAGACGTCCAGCTGAAGTAGTTGAGTGGAACACGTCTCGAGTTAGGGGGGATGGTTTGAGCAACGCTTAGAGGTAGGCAGGGGAAGTTTCATTGACTGACTTGTAAGTCAGTACCATCACCTTGAATCTGATACGAGATAATACAGGGAGCATGGGAGGTCACGAAAGAGGGGGGGGCGGTCACATTGGAGAATTTAGGTAGGTTGAACACGAGGTGGTTTCATTACGTTATAGCATACGAACTACACTGTTACAGGTAGGTAGGTACATTTACATTTAGTAGATGATTTTATCCAAAGTGCCTTATTACTGTTTATACATTCACACATCAACGGCAGAGTCAATTATGCGAGAGGACACAGCCAGCCCTCGGGGTGAGGTTTGCTCAGGGACACCTCGACACTCAGCTGGATGAGCCGGGGATTGAACTAGTAATAGCATCAATTAATTAATGTCACAGACATTAGCACTAGGCTATCGCCTTCTTTAGTATTTGTCTCCTTCAAAAAACAAACACAAGCTCACATAGCTTATTATACAAGATGAGGCCTTTTGGTGTCCGAGGCAATACGAATGATTCACTAATATTCTGATTTTCTAATTTCAAGTTATTCATAATATTTAAAAAAATAAACACGTATTAGTGTATAATAGGCGTAACACGGCAAATAAGTGGGAATTAAAAATCATTTGCCATGTCTTTTGATTACAAGGAGATCTGGTAGGCCAACCTGGGTCTAGATAACTTGATACAACTTTTACATTATCATATAAAAGGGTATCGGTTCTCCGTAAATATATAAATGCACCTTCCCTTTCTTGTTCATATTATTGCCAGATTACCAGCCTACTGCTGTCAACGACATTATCATGCAGGGGTAATTTTGCATACTATTCACTTGATGACTTGTATATTATTGCAAAATAAATGAATAAAACGTTGATGATCATCCGCACTGCCACCGACCAACAGAGTACCAGGGGGGTGGGGGACGTGTCACTATGAGTAGTCCTACATCAGAGATCTGTAGGCCTATTATAACCGACATGCAGCAGCTGTACTGGTCAGACAGGTGCCTTCGTGATCCATGACTCCAGTGGGCAGGACAAAGACACGAGTCCAAGAGAATAACACGCCTTCAATTGAGTGAAGTACATGTAACAATAACTATTAAGGATCTCGGCAAGAATATAACATGCTGACTTACCATCCATGCCTGGAGAGAGAGAGACACACACACACACACACACACACACACACACACACACACACACACACACACACACACACACACACACACACACACACACCACACACACACACACACACACACACACACACACACACACACACACACACACACACACACACACACACACACACACACACACACACACACACACACACACACACACACACTTACTTTTTAAAGTCGGTGCTGAACAGTCCGAAGCCCGCCCCGGTGCCGGAGGTGGTGGAGGTCCCCTCCGTACAGACCTCCACTGCAGCCTCCGCTCCTCCTTGGTCGTTGTAGGAGGCGTTCGTCGACATGTTTAACATCTTTAAAAACGTGTGCACTCTAAGCATATGTTATCCCCAAAATGTATATGACGTTCCGAACTGAAACTCCGCCACGTAAACGTATGAATGTGGTGTTGTGGTCAAGAACGGCAAGGATAAACTTCACCGAGATTTCGACTAACTTTTCCACGCAGGAGCGGAAGTGCGGGACGACGGGTCACGTGAGGAGTCCTCGCGCTGGTGCACGTAGAGCGCGTTTCCTTCTAACCACGGGACCGCGGCTCTACAACAGGGGTTCCCTCATGGTTCCCTAGTCCCAACCCTTTTTTTGTTCCAAGGAACGGCATAGGTCTATTCATAAAAACATTTGGAGGACCGGTTGCCTCAGGCTACCCTCAACCATGCAATGATATGCAATAATACAATTTATAAGAGAAACGTAGGAAAAGTCACCAACAAAAAAGTAGTGCAAAGACACGGTGCTTAATTTACAGTGGTTGTGTTGCATATAACGAACTAGGTGGCAACAAAGACAGTTGAATGAATTTAATATACAAATGTTTCAACTTTCAAAACAATTCACAAAATGTTTCCCTTTTCCAGAAAAGGCTCAATATATATATATATATATATATATATATATATATATATATATTATATATATATATATATATATATATATATATATGTAAGGGATAATGCCCGACGAGGTGTCCATTATCAGGAATTATACCACGGTCTGCGGGAATACTCGATTCTGATTGGATGCAGGGTGTGCATTAACTCCTGATATACGGACACCTGGACAAGTAGTTCCGTCAAATTGTCTGTTTACCGTTCTCAATGAATGCGCTAGCTGGCGTATCCATAGACATCTTATAGATGTCTATGGGCGTATCGTCTCTAAAATAGTAGTAACCATAGCAACGGGAAACAAACAAAGCTGAGTGGACTATAATACCTCCCGTTTCTAAAGTCGTAGCTATGGCCCGTCCTAATTACTGGAGGAGTGAACAACGTTTCCGTTGCATGAGAACCCAACGGGCGTGTAATGGTGGGTTCCGGGTATTAGTCAGACCCTCAGGCGTAACCAGGAAAACAAATGTATGTTTTGTGGAAAACTTTATATTCGGATTGTAAAACGCATGAAATATAATTAATGGTCTTAATTTGGTCACCGTTGGTAAGTGACCGTGGTATAAGCGGGATAATGCCCTTCGAGGTGTCCATTATCAGGAATTAATGGACTTCGCGGAGGCAACCCTTACTTAATGGACGACGTGGAGGCGTGAACCGTCCGACGCGAAGCGGAGGACGGTTCTCCGCGAAGTCCATTAATCCTGATAATGGACACCTCGAAGGGCATTATCCCGCTTATACCACGGTCACTTACCAACGGTGACCAAATTAGACCATTAATTTATATTTTCATGCGTTTACAATCTGAATATAAAGTTTTCCACAAAACATGCATTTGTTTCCCTGGTTACGCCTGAGGGTCCGACTAATACCCGGAACCACCATTACACGCCGGGTTCTCATGCAACGGAAACGTTGTTCACTCCTCCAGTACGGGCCATAGCTACGACGTTAGAACGGGAGGTAGGGGAGGTATGATAGTTCCGCGAGACTTTGTTTTGTTTCCAACGTGTCTCATGGTTACCTACTACTTTAGAGGACGACCGCCAGCTAGCGCATTAATTGAGACACGGTAAAAAGGCAATACATTTGACGGCACACTGCTTGTCTCCGTATATCAGGAGGTTTAATGCACATCCTGCATCCAATCAGAATCGAGTATTCCCGCAGACCGTGGATAAAAGTCCTATATATATACTATATAATACTATATATATATATATATAGATATACCCTATATATATATATATAGTAGATATACTATATATTTGAGTATAGATATAATATTACATTTAAGTATCTTTCTGTAAATAAGTCAAGGTCCACGGTATCTACGGGTGACGGGGGACCGGGGTTGGGAATCGAGGATCTACAACGCAGTACATACTGTCCCCTAAACAAGTCGGACCCTCCTGACCGGGACTGTTTGTCCCCATCGGCTACTGCCGTACAGAAGCCCTCAAGGTGTGTTTCAGAGACCTCAGGCGCGTTCACCGGTCCCCTGGTCCGATAACGAGACGGCATTCTGCCAACTGCCAGGTGAAGACGCCTCACTTCTTACGCGTGTTCCCAACAGAGACCGTTCATCATCGCTGCGTTGGGAATCTAAAAGTTATTCACAGCAGGGTTTTTTTATCCGATAAGAACCCAGGTCAGAACTAAACGGAACTTAGTAGGATCAGTTTCAAGTCCGAACGCATGTATTTCCCTGTAGCCTATCACCTACTATCCTTTTGCTTTTATCTAGGATGAAAGCATGGGGGCAGACTCTGTTATCAAATTTGGCCTAGAGTATGGCCGAACGGAAAGTAGAAACATAAGAACTTTCCGACGGTCGCGGAAAGAAATGTTTTCCCCATAATTTCCATGGACCATCAATTCAAGCGATGTGAAGGCGCCATTAGCCTCACAGCCACCGTACAGCCACAGGGTGCACTGTGGGTTTACATAACAACATTTCAAATCATTGATTGGTCTCAATTGAGACATTCAAGGGGATGATTGAAATCCCATTTAATTGCTCGTGTTTTAAATAGCTTTCTTAATCGTCCCATTGTATTGTATTGTTTAACTGTATCGAAATCTTGTCCTGGTTGTTTGACCTACTGTTTAGATATATTGCACATTTGTAGGCTATGTATGCGGTTATGTCCCTAATGCATATTCAAGGGGCTCGCTGAAAGTATTAGATGTGTTATTCATTTACTTTGTCTATTTTTGCTAGACACAGAGTTTCGGTCAAGAAGGAATCCAACCGGATTGGTAGTAGCCTACCACCACTCTCCACTACCTGACAGGTCTATCCGTGTGTTTAATGCATCCGATATATCTCATGTTATCATACCATGAAGTATAGGCTACGTCATTAGTAGTCGTTGACGGGGTTTTGATCTTTATTTTCATTATAAAAAAAGGATACACTATCTGTCTCTTGAATTTAACTAAAGGCGTTGCACACGCTGATACACGTGATATGTATCGGTGTATCATTTGGTTTATATTTACGTTACAAAAAACACTGTTATTGTATGGTTTAATTATGATAACATGTTATTATATCGTCGTTATGTTTCACGGGTCGTCTCGGTAACCTATCGCCGCCCGCCGATTCACTTCCGACGGCGGCGGCGCGTCCACGTCAGAGGAGAGCGCGTCCACGTCAGAGGAGAGGAGCCGTGCTGACATTGCTCTTAAACAAACCTTCAAATCGCCTTTTTTATTTCCTTTTGCGGATAGGCAGGCGGAACAGCCCGATTAACGCGCCGTTACCATGTCAGACTTCGACAGTAACCCGTTCGCCGACCCGGAGGTCAGCAACCCGTTCCAGGTAGAGAGCTGTGTGCTAGCCTAGCCTGTTCCTGTTGATATGACCCATGCATACTCATGTCAGCTGCGCTGCTGTGTAGTGTGACTGTCTGCCTGTCTGATATGTAGTGGGTCTGCCTGTCTGCCTGTCTGCCTGTCTGCCTGCCTGTCTGTCTGCCTGCCTGTCTGCCTGTCTGCCTGTCTGCCTGTCTGCCTGTCTGCCTGTCTGCCTGTCTGCCTGTCTGCCTGTCTGCCTGTCTGCTATGTAGAGTTGGACTATCGTTCCTCTCCGCTCACATTCAGATCAGATTAGATTCTGGCTTCGGTTGTACCATTTGTGTTATGATAGTCGTTGACGACATTTCTCTGCCATTGCTTTTTTTGTAAGTGCAACTATATGTGTAGTTATTTCCCTAGTGGATGTATATTAAAGGGATAGCCGAATGTATTAGATGTGCTGTAAGTTTACTTTGTCAATACGAGGCAAAAAGTTAAAACATCTGATCCAGACAGTTACAGTTAGAGTCTCAGAATATAATTAACCCGACATGATTGGTAGTACCAATCCACTCACTACCTAACATTATGTCTATCAGTGTACATATTATGCCTCCTATGTATCTCATGTTATCATAACATGATGTATATCTAAATGCATTGTTAAACGACGAAATTATGAATTTTTGGTTTGGATGAGTTCTTCTCTTTTATGTGAGGCCAGCAGTGCCGTTTTGTGCTTAAACTGCTCAATAACTTTCCTAGACCTCCAAGTACTTGTTGGCAGAATAAAATATAGAGTTGGTTGGTTGGTAAGTCAAAATGGATAACAAATGTCACGACAAGAGTGACGGGACATTTGTAAGCCAAGTCCGCTCACAATAAGCATGCAGAGATGTAGGAGGTCTAGGAAGTTATTGAGCAGTTTAAGCACAAAACGGCACTGCTGGGTCTTGGTTGTTATGTAATGTGGTACAGTACATACATCATGTATTAATATTAATACACATGCCATTGATATCAAGGGGAATTTGACAGTTAAATAGTGGATGGTTATTAGTGACATGTGGTTGGTCGTCTAGTGTTCCTGCACCTCTCTTTAGTTTGTTGGCTTCTGCTTTAGCCCCAAAACCAATGGAGCCGTTACCCCGAGCCATGTTCAATAGTTAATTAAATCATATGTTGCTCCATCACTAACAGGTGGTATCATGATCCACTTGGCAACTGAGTTATTTGTGTTTAGACTAATCATGCATCTAATCGTTTATACAGTCTGTTTCACAGTATTTGCTGTATAGTAGGCAAATATTTTTTAAGAAACTCTAACTCTTCAATCAATTGGTAAATGTAATTTGGTTTTAAGTTTTAACTATTATTATTGACCTTCTTAAATGATCATTTGACTGTCAAGGCATTTGAGGAATGAAACGCAGCAGTCAAAGTGTACATTCGTGGGGCTACTGGAAAGACCTCATTAACAATGAATAACAACACACTAAATATTTAACACTCTGGCCTGGCAAAAGTCGTGTGTGTGTGTGTGTGTGTGTGTGTGGTGTGTGTGGTGTGTGTGTGTGTTGTTGTGTGTGGGTGTGTGTGTGTGTGTGTGTGTGTGTGTGTGTGTGTGTGTGTGTGTGTGTTGCAAGGAGAGATGTCCCTATAACTTTAAGAGTCAGGAAGACATAACAAGTGCTTGTCTGGAGACTGTTAAACTGCTTGTGGATAGAGACTACTGATTTTGACTAGGATACTCATTGAAGGGCTGTATGAATTACTGCTAATGGTAAGCTTCCTCTTTATCTCAATTGCTGCTAGTGTCGGTCTACACAAAAAGCAAAATGTTACGTTGCCTGTATAGGAGGAACAATTTGTAAGTGCACTGTAATTCACTGGAATGTGCTCCATGAGTAAACATTACATTTAGGCGTGGACAAATAACCACTGTGCCTGGTTATTCATCAGCTGCTCAGGCTTTTAGTTATTGAGCTTTAGCTAGTTTTTTGTCATCACTTCTCTGTAAAATATGATGTAAATATTTTATACATATTTTAACGATCCATCAGACGTCAATGTCCTTCTTTATATTAATCCTTTTTATTTCTATCTCAGTTCTGCGTCTAGAGATGTTCCTTCCATTTCTGTTACAACCCATAGCTATTTATAGACGGGCTTGCTGTGAAAATTATCAGAGTGAAGCCATGTTTGGCAGTATAGAATTATCCGCTGGATGTTTTTAGAGTAATGAGTGCTTATGTCTTCACAATGGGAGGACTAATAGCCGAGCTGTTCTCTGTTCAGCCCCACTTGGTATCCAGGCTGTTGTCACCAGAAAAGCAGAAGTGATCGTACGAAAAATATTCGGTGTGATTTGTATTTAACAGAGCTCTGTCTCTCCTTGTTCGTACTTCAAAGGATCCGTCGGTGACTCGCGTAACTCAGAATGTTCCCTCCGCTCTCGAAGAGTACAACCCTTTCACAGATGGCAAACCAGTAAGTAACACGCAACAGAATGTTCTTCAGAGCATTTACTCATCTGCTTGATTATGTCTTCACCTATTTCCCTATACATGATGGTGCACTACATGGCCTGACATGTGATGGATTCATACATAATCTCAGGTCTTTTATTATAATTACTGATGGAAACGTTGTAGTATTGCAGATATCAATGAAAATAAAGTACATGACAAATTCATCGAGTGGCCAAGTTTGAAACCATAGAAAGTGTTTTAACTGGGAAGACTATTGACATCAATGAAACCCAGCGAAACTCATAATGCTGATGCAGAATTAAACGAATGATCTAATGACCTAAACCTTATATCTGTATTACGGCAACTAGCTAACCATGCCCTCCTTTCCCCTTCCCATAGGCTTCTCTGGCGGCCATGGCACCCAAAGCAGTGGGAGCCGCCATCCATGCCCAGCCCGCCATCATGAACCCCACCGAGGACACCCTGTCCTACGCACAGCCCCCCACCCAGGTCTGGTCTCCCTCCATCCACCGTCTCGCCACACCTGCTATCTTCACACTCAATAGCAACTCGTTCCTGATGGAGAGAGTGCACTGGGTGGTCCATGCCTAGAATGGGTTAGCTGGAGTAGAACTGAGAACTTGATTTAGATGCTGAAGGTCTTGGTTTGTGTTGTGCGTCGTGTGCAGGAGCAGGCACGCATAGCCGAGGAGCTCCTGAGGAGACAGGAGGATCTGGAGAGGAAGGCTGCGGAACTGGACCGCAGGGAGAGAGAGATGCAGTCGCTGAGCGCCTCAGGAGGTGGGCAAGGGGCGGGGGGGGGGGGGGGGGGGGGGTTGGCACTTCCATCCAAGAGAGGGGGATCACAGAGGGGGCTCTGGTTCAGTCCAATGTTTGGGGCTGCTTCCTGTCATCCAGGTGGACTAGAAGGAAAGTCAACGGTGCAAGTGGTCGATCGGCTGGAATGACTCATTAAAAATAGTTTTAAGGAAAGTTTTCCATAGCTTAGGGAACTTGCGCTTGAAACATGGCAAAATGATTGGCACAGGACCAATCATGAGCTTTTATCACCCGACCATGTGCATGGTTGACTCCCGGTGACTCCCGGTGTTGGCTCCTAGGCAACCCGGGAGGTTAAGTCAAAGGCTGTCCTATTGTTATTACTTTTTAATACCACCTCTTGAATTCTGCATGGCCTCTAGCACCCATGCTGAGCACCCATATGACGTCATGGCGTTGTCCTATGGGTCCTGCTCCTTACTTTCTCTAGAGTTCTTCACTACACCAGTCACCGACCCCGACGCTTTGCACCAACTCTTCAATCAATCGTTGTTTACTCAGGCTGATGACGGACTAGGATTATGAATATTAATTATTACTGTTGTTTATGTCCTGGTAGGCCGGAAAAACAACTGGCCTCCACTTCCAGAGAAATTCCCAGTAGGGCCATGCTTCTACCATGACATCACCGTGGACATCCCAGTGGACTTCCAGAAGACCGTCAAGATCATCTACTACCTGTGGATGTGTGAGTGATCCTCTCATTCCCCATACTGCTATGTGTGTGAATGACCCACCACCGCACACATCCCTTTGGGAGAATCCACTTGAGCTAAAACCAAACCTAATACCAAACGTATTTCATGGAAGTGACGGTTGAAAAGTTGCATGGCTTCTTCCTCTGACGGAAAATGCTGTAACAAACCTCAAAGAAAATGAAAGGAGGTACAGTATATCTTATACATGTTTGCTTAATCATTGAATGACCATGATCAGAGATTTAAGAAAACTCAAATTGAAATACCAGCCTTTCCGACAACAAATCTGCAGCCGGTATTTTCTCGTGGGAAACGTTGTGTCCAACATTCTGGGTCGGAACGTTGTTTTTTCTGTTTTGGCCTGTGTGTATGATTCACTATTCTCTGAGTACCCTGGGTTGCCAGATATGAAAGAAGTTGGCACACAAGCCCAGCATATTGCAGCCGTAGAAGCAAACAAATGAACTGGATGAACTGAGAGTGTACTAGATTCGATCCAGAATCAAAAGCCTCGCCCTGAAAAAAATGCATGAGCAGAGTCCTGCTATGACACGTGCAGATCTCTTTGAAAGTGGGCGAACGCTTTCAAGATGGGCACCACAATTGCCGGACGAGCTTGTTTATAATTTGCAGAAAAGGAATCGATTGCAAACGTATCCATGAGCAGGTCACACACACTGACGTTTTTTCTGGCCCCACATCAAAAAATACCTTCTTCAGGGGAAATAACATGTGACGTGATCGTTCTATTAGTAGGCTAGTCAGGTCAGACCGGCTGATAATGTCAACAAGTGCAGCCCAACTGCCAACTGGTGCACTGGCTGTCCGCAGCTGGCCCTTCCCCCACTCTCTTCCTCATCTCACAGATCATTTATGAATAAGTTGGGAATAGCTACTTCTCACATTTGGAGAAAACCCCAAAATATATTATATAATGCAAATATATATGGGGGCAGTCTCCCCCCTAAGCACCAAATGGCAATGGTCCATATTGTACCTTATTATAGAAGTTAAATACAGGTGACGTTAGTCATAAAATAAGATGTAAACCCGAAACCAAAAGCCCTGTTTGAAGTTCCTCCAGAGGCAAACCGGTTACCAGGTCTGGGTCACTAAACAGGACTCAACATTAACCCTTTATTTTTTGTAGTTTTGTTTATGGTTCGTTTTGTTAGTGACATCCTTTTTTAAAACGATCTGGTCAGTCTGTAAGGTAACCTCAGTAAGGTTTTGTGGAGTTTACTCATAGGCGTTTACTTTTCAACGTAAACTCTATTGCAAGCGTTCTCATTCTCCCCCCGTTATCCCATGGCTCGAATTAAAAGAAAGCAACGATGGCTTTGTTCCTTTAAGAAAATATCTATGTGTGCGAGCATGAAACCAAGGAAGGGAAGTAAAATAATAGATATCTCCTTTTTTTGCCACTGACTGAAAGAGAAAAAAAGAGAGGCTAAATGAATTCAGTAAGCTCATGATGACTGAGCACATGACCAGGTCATGTGCTCTCAATTGTGTGGCTGTGTCACATGATTGGCTGGTAGCTGGCCTTACAACCAGCCCTCCCTGGCACAGACGTCCCTGTTCTCCTTCCTCTCTCTCCCTCTGTTATCGGGGGTCTTCTGTGACTGAATGTGGGGATCCCTTCCACGTCATGCCGCTTCGAACCAGCTACGCCTCCACTCACATATAACCCCACTTTAGCGTCACGTGTCACATTGTGCGTCTGCGTCCTGCTGTGTGTAACCAGAGGATTTCCGTCACATTCCCCAGAGTTGTGTGAAATGTAGGCCAGCAGCACAAACCTCTGGGGCTGTAAGACGCATGACTACCACCACCCGGTGGTACCTCAGCCATAACCTTAACCTAACCCTAACCTCTGGGGCTGTAAGACGCATGACTACCCCCCCCCGGTGGTACACCAACCCTAACCCTAACCTAACCCTAACCCCTGGGGCTGTAAGACACATGACTACCACCACCCGGTGGTACCTCAGCCATAACCTTAACCTAACCCTAACCTCTGGGGCTGTAAGACGCATGACTACCACCACCCGGTGGTACACTAACCCTAACCTTAACCTAGCCCTGGGGCTGTAAGACGCATGACTACCACCACCCGCACCGCTTTTCCATCACTGCCTTGCAGGTCCTGCTAACCAGTCGTGTGTGTGTGTGTGTGTGTGTGTGTGTGTGTGTGTGTGTGTGTGTGTGTGTGTGTGTGTGGTGTGTGTGTGTGTGTGTGTGTGTGTGTGTGTGTGTGTGTGTGTGTGTGTGTGAGTGAGAGAAATGGAGCAGCAAGAATCTTAATATTGTTGTGTACACCCTTGCACGTGTGTTTCCTCACTCCGTGATGTTAAGCTGTACCCCAATAGTTCTACATTCGGTTTCTGTGATTTCCTGGACCGGATCAGTCATGTTCTGAAGCACTCACCTGCTGTTCCCCTCCAGTCCACAGTGGGACGCTGTTCGCCAACCTGATTGGCTGCATGGCCTGGTTCATTGTGGACTCGTCCCGAGGGGGAGACTTTGGATTGGCCATCCTCTGGCTCCTCTTGTTCACCCCCTGCTCATTTGTCTGTTGGTACAGACCACTTTATGGCGCGTTCAGGTACACTCACTCACTCACTCTCTCACTTCAACTTTCCAAGCAAACTCAAACCTCTGACTATTAGGCTCACGATAATGCTCAAGATATGTAAAAAATATATATAAACTGTGTATATTTCAATAAAATGTCCAAAAGTAATAAGTCATACTGTATTGGTAAACATTTCGCTGTGCTCTGTACATCTGTGCTTCTGTGTTGTACTTCTGCAGGAGTGACAGCTCCTTTAGGTTTTTCATCTTCTTCTTCGTGTATGTCTGCCAAGTGGGAGTGTACGTTGTCCAGGCGATCGGCCTCACAGGGTGGGGTGCTAGGTGAGATGACATGTGGCAGGCACGTTGCCAGCCATTTTGAAAGGACACAGCCGACCCTTGATTGTTTCGCTGTGTTTCTTATTTCTTCTTATTAAATACCTTAGCTTAGCTTAGCTTAGCTTAAATGCTATTTTCAAGGTAGGTATTGCTGTCCTCTGGCTAATCAAGCACATTAGTAAGCACGAGTAGCTAGGTACAGTTGTAAGGCCCGATGATGGTATTTTACTGTAAGCCAAGGCAAGGCAACTATATTTATAGATCACTTTTCATACACGAGGCAGACTCAAAGTGCTTCACATAGAAACTTTGTCATACAATAAAAATGAATAATATAATAAAATAAAGAAATTAAAAAAATAAGGCTAAGTAAAAAAAAAAATTACGTACCGTACTTGGCATAGCTCAGTCTACCTAGCGTAGTTGATGTTCTTGTCTTGGCAGGGCCTCAGTGCTCATCACTGTGACGTTATCAGGCGTGTTAAGTGCAGTTGTTCAAGCCTTGTTTTGAGGCGTTGACTGGTCCTTTCATACGGTCTTCCCTCAGCGGCTGGATCTCTGCCCTGACGTGCCTGAACACGAGCATCGCCGTGGGCATCATCATGATCCTCATCGCCGGGCTGTTCACAGCGCTGGCGGTCATGTCCCTCATCATGTTCAAAAAGGTAGGAAACTCTTGCTCGAGTACGTCTACTTCAGGTACTTTCTTCCCAGAAGCACTGGTGGAGTAAGCGGCTACGGGGTTGGATCCCGAGCCCAAAGGTCCCGGGTTCTACCGCCCAAAGGCCCCGGGTTCTACCGCCCAAAGGTCCCGGGTTCTACCGCCCAAAGGTCCCGGGTTCTACCGCCCAAAGGCCCCGGGTTCTACCGCCCAAAGGCCCCGGGTTCTACCGCCCAAAGGCCCCGCCCAAAGGTCCCGGGTTCCATCAGCCAAAGGTTCCGGGTTCTACCGCCCAAAGGTCCCGGGTTCTATCGCTCAAAGGTTCCGGGTTCTACCACCCAAAGGGGCTAGGTTCTACTGCCCAATGTCTGCAGCCCGCCCAGTCGGCCCCCTAACCGCACATCCTGCTTCTACATGACATGGATCTGAATCCACATCCACTGTCCTTTGGATGAAGTTATCTGCCATTAGACAAAAGGTAAATGACCCACATGGTGTCTTGACAACCTGTTCCCTGTCTCCCCCTCCCCCCAAGGTGCATGGGATGTACCGGACCACGGGGGCCAGCTTTGAGAAGGCCCAGCAGGAGTTCGCCAGTGGGGTCATGTCCAACAAGACGGTGCAGACGGCCGCGGCCCGGGCGGCCCAGGAGAGCTTCAAGGAGCAGATCTGAGCCAGACCCACCTTGCCATCCTTACCAATACTACACATGAGACACTTCAGATCACCCCCCCCTTCCCTCGCCCAGGTTAACCTTCTATCCCCCCTCTCTCCCCCAGCCTTCTCTCGTCCAATCACAGTGATTATTATTATAATGTTTTTTCTCTTTGAATGAGGGAATATTACTAATAGAATGAATGCCCGCATCAATGGAAAAAAAGCCCCCTGGCAGTACCCCGCCTCACCCCTTCTCTGTAGGACCCGACCCCCACACACACCCACCACCCCACTCACACACACCCATCCACCCACACCGTCCCTGGCATCCTGCCAGCCCTTAACCAGCACAAAAGTGTGTGTGTGTGTGTGTGTGTGTGTGTGTGTGTGTGTGTGTGTGTGTGTGTGTGTGTGTGTGTGTGTGTGTGTGTGTGTGTGTGTGTGTGTGTGTGTGTGTGTGTGTGGCCTATTCATTATTGCCCAATCAAGTTTTCATTGTATTAATTCTGGTCATTGTTTTCAGACACAAACTCTCTTGTCTCTGTGGGTTATGTTACATCCCAGAACTGCCTGTTTCTGTTATTTATTTCTGTCAGTTGGGAGGAGTGGATGGTTTGGAGTGCATCGGGTGCCTCAATCTGCTGCCCCCTAGTGGAGCGATTGAGAGCTGTAAACGATGAATGCTGTGCATTCCACGACGCATGGTCTTTGCCTTTTGTATTCTACTTACCATGATCTGCTGGGTTAGTTTGGGTCTCATTGGAGGTTCCTCTGCTTGGACTCAATGCCTTTGACGTTGCGCGGGTCTGTCGCAAATACAAAGTTGCACTTTAACTTGTATTTTTTGTTTGCATTTCTGCCGTCATTGCAAACTTGTCTTTAAATAAATAATCACATTGGCGTTCTGAGTGGAGCTTTAGGTGACACGTTTCCTCATACAAATGAATCACCATGTTTATCCGCCGGTCTGCTCCTTGACCCGCGGCCACCTTGGTTCTGGTCAAATTCAGGCCCCTTCTGCTGCGCCACGGATCCAAATTATTGTCCCGCGGTTTGAAAACGGCACAACCCGTCTCCAGCCTTTCTGAGAACATGGGAGATTTACCTCAGAGTCCCCTCATGGTGCAGGCCTGCTCTGTCTGCACCTCCACACTGAGGCTAGAAAATACATTCAGATACACCACACGCGTACATATAGGACCCTTCGGGTAAGCAACGTAGAGCTTCCGACCGTGGGCGTAATCTAATGTCTTAGTTCACCGGTCTTGTGTGGACCGACTGTCCAGGACTGCGATCACATCGTTATTTTGTTGCAGTGAACTTGAAGAGCAGTTATGTAAAACTTTGGAAAGCAAAACTCTCCGCGCTACTGTATCTCCGTTTAGACCGTGTTGCGTTATCTTTTGGGATGCATAGCAGCGGGGGAGAATGGAGTTAAGAGTGATTTTAGATGTAAATAAATCCGATAGTTTGCTATGTGTAAATCGGAGTAGTGTATCTTACTGTGAGAATGTTAAACACAGGTCTCTGTCCTATCTAGGTGAGTGTGCGTGTGTGTGTGTGTGTGTGTGTGAGAAAAATGGTGCACCAAGCTACTTAATATTTTTCCTACCGTTTGTATAATCAATGGCATCTAATAAATATCAACTATCACGTTGATACATCTGTTGCATATGAAAAATGGCAGAAGATCCTTAATTATCGATTCGACACCGTTTATGGTAGAAACACTGAAAACTGAATGAGTCAATCATGGAGGGATGTTGGTTAATAGTGAACCAACGATTAAGAGTGTTTCTAACTGAATTAGAAAAATAAATAAATAATAATTGAGTCAATCATGGAGTGATGAGAATCATACGATTATGAGCTTTTCCGCTAAATAGGCTACCTGTGTGCGGTAAAGATCGACCATGGTGTAGACTACTCTGATAGCATGTTGAATAGGTAGTTTTGTATATTTATTGTAATAACGTTTAATAAAATTACTCATGTTTGATGTATTTGTCTAATTTATTGTGCACAATTCCGTTTGGGGGGAACTGACAACATGCCTAATGACACTATGCGGGACTCGCGACTCTTCACTTAGATGGCGAACAGGCAACTAAACACCAGCAGAGGGCAGCAGAGCTCAGTATGGGAAGATGTAGCCTAACTTGTACAGATTATATGTCACTGCTTTCAGATGAAAATTATTCAGATGCAAACAGTGCTTAAATAATTCACTATCCTAAGTGTTGAAATACATTTAAACAAAAGTAAAGTCAATTGAAAATATACCACTTTTACGAATTACAAAGTTACACAGACATAAACTAGACTCAGGAGTGGTGACCTGGACGCTCAGCAATACCTCTGGTATTTTCTCACTGGGCTTTATATGCCAGTTGACTAATCCACGGCAATACACCTAACTACACACAACCAATTAACAAATGATCTCACTAGAACAGAGGGATATCCGAGCAAAAACACTGGATTAAATGTTTTACTGAAAAAGAAAACATTATACTTGATTGTGAAAAAGTAGCCGGATTCATACAGTTCATTTAAAAGTATCTTTATTGATTTGGCAGAAACACATTAGGATAGATAGGTTGTTATCTATCCAAGATTAATCATCCATGGCTAGATTCCCCAGAACAAGGTCCCTTCTAGAAACACGTAGAGAGGAACTAATCCTTATACCCCATCATCTATTCATCTATTGAATCTCCTTAATACTTCATTTGTGTGAGCGTAACCTGTGTCTTCACGCACAGAGAGCACTATATTATTCATACGAGGAGCGGAACGGAACCAGAGAGACGTTTCAGTTTTCAGTTAAAACGAAAATGTAAAGCAGAAGTTTCACACATAAAGAAAAACCATATCTACATTAATAACACAGACCTCTCTCTCATGAAGCCCCCCAGATGCTTCACTGGCGAGTCTATACCATCAATACATTTCAAGGGTCTAACAAATACAAAAGTCATTCAAGCACAACGTTACATTCTTCTAAGGCTTGGAACTCGGTCCACTTGCTTTCTAAAGGCCTTATTTAACGTTGTTTTATTTATATTCAACTGAGTAGTGGTTCCCTTGTTGAGTTGTCACCCTGCCCTCTGTGGCGCTCTGGTGGAACGCAGCAGAACCTTGTGGTCCTGGTCGGAGGAACCGGAACACACAACCCAACGCAAGGTATGATATCATCTTCATCATCATCATCATTATCATCCCAGTGCTCTGGATGAACCTGACCATCATTCTCTCATCCTCTGTACAGTCTACACATGCACACACACGCACGCACGCACACACAAACACACACAAACGGACACACACACACATACACACACACAGACACATACACACAGACACATATTTACAAAACACAGCTCTTGTGGACACCCACATGAACAACTATGATATGGAAAGAAAACGAGACCTCATCTCCTCTAGTGGTAAACAAAGAAAAGAGGAGAAAGTACACACAAACACAGACACACGCGCACAATAGAAAAACACAAAAGACGCAGACAACACACTCAAGAAAACTTGGCATCTCCCAAGCGTCAACACTCAGCGCATGAATACACTCTTCAGTCTTTAGTGGTAAACAAACAGCAGGGCCTGCTTCCTGCGGCCCGGGCCAGTGTTCAGAGGCCCACCTCTGCCTCTCCTCTTCAGAGGGGAGGACACTCCTAGAGGAGGCAGATGAGGCTCTTCCCCTCCTCTATCTCCTCCTGCACCTTGTCGCTGGAGGTTGCGATCTCGGCCTGCGCGGAGAACACGGCGCACAGGAAGGTGAGCACGGTGCCGCCCATGGCGGTGTAGAAGGCCCAGCCCATGGAGCACAGGCCGGCGCGGTACGGCCCGGCGTCGTGGCCGCAGTACAGCTGCACCTTGTCCGAGCCCCAGCCCGCGGGGAACAGCATCAGCCCCAGGATCAGGAACAGACCTGAGGAAGACGAGAGCAGGAGTGTTGAGGAGGATTCATAGATCAACCGTGATTGGGAAACGTAAAGTCGTGACAGCACGTTCGATGGTGACATACAGCCCTTCCCCCTCTCCTAAAACCAACCGTACAACCTCCATGTCCTGTGCAGGAAGGTGTGTACAATGCATGTGCAAAAACCTTCAGGTACAGATAGATGCAGAGTGCTGCTCTACTTGACTGGGTCCATGGGTAACATCATGCTCATGACTCAATGTGAGATCTAATGTATTGGTTTGTGGGCATCATATATACATATATATATATAGATATATATAGATATAATACTGAATACAAAAAGACCCCTGCATGAGGCATCATTGCGTGGAGTAGAGAAAAACCCACTACGATTATCTCATTAAAATAACAACTAAATTTCCGGATGTCAAAACATTTCCACGTATTGTTATCATAACAAACCCTTATGCAAACAATTCCGTAATTCCCGAGGCAGGGAAAGAAGAAGGCATGGAAACAACAGGAAGATGGGGAGAGGGGAAACCTGAGGCCTTCCCCTCTCTGACTTGACTGGACTGCTTCCTGTTTCTGTCGAGATGAAGAGGGCCACTTCCTGGGAAGCAGTCCATTCATCGCTGTGTTCCCCGGACCTCCACTACACTCAGTAGTAGTACAATAAAGGCTGCTGTTACTCTATTGTGTAAATTATATTTATATTCTAATATTGTAGTTTATTTTTTAATTATTTGTATGTTCAATTATATTGATATGATCATTTCTGTATGTAATGGATTTGGTGGATTTGATGTATTTCATTGGTATTGGTATTTCATTGGTATATTCATTCATTTTTTTATTGACAATAGACCAATAAAATCTTTATGTCATGGCGGTGGGTGCCTTGCCATTAACATTATTCATTCCTGTTTAAAGCCATGTTTTGCAAAAGAAGGCCACAATATTTCCTGCTGCTCCTCATGCCTTTCTCTGATACGTCTCCTGTTTCACTTGACACATACACAGCTCAGGGGGGGGATTCTTGTTGGTTTGCAGGGCAGCCAGGCTGGATCAACTACAGGTCCTCTAAAGTCCCCGACCCCAGTGCTGCTCCTCATTCCCACGGGAGGACCAGATCAGACTGCTGGCCAGAGGGCATGGAGCTAACTCAATCTCTGAAGGAGACATCACGATAATGACATTATAGATAGTAAATCAGGGGAGGATGAGAGAGAGAGGGAGCAAGAGAGAAAGGAGAGAGTGATAGAGAGAGAGGAGATCAAGGTCACTCTAGCATGCAAGCCTTGTTCCAACATTAAATTTGTCTTGCTTGTTCCTGCTCCTATAACAGGCAACACACCGTTCACACCTTTTGAACTTGAATAACCTTTAAATCTGTAATGGATGAATGGATGAGTGGCGTGTTTTCAACCTCATTGCTGGTGTTGTTTAACCGTTCACGTAACCTTAAACATTTTCCACTGGAAACACTGTTTTCTTTCCAATACCGATAGCACCGCCCGGGGCTAATGTGTGTGACACGTCTTGATAAGGAATAAGATGTTATCAAGGTATTTGTGTGTGTATGTGTGTGTGTTTCTGTGTGTGTGTGTGTGTGTGTGTGTGTGTGTGTGTGTGTGTGTGTGTGTGTGTGTGTGTGTTGTGTGTGTGTGTGTGTGTGTGTGTGTGGTGTGTGTGTGTGTGTGTGTTGTGTCTGTGTGTGTGTGTGTGTGTGTGTGTGTGTGTGTGTGTGTTGTGTGGATGTGTGTGTGTGTGTGTGTGTGTCTGTGTGTGTGTGTGGTCTGTATCCTCCCTGGGCCCTCCTGATTATAATGCATTCACCTGAATGATTGAGTACCAAATATTGATATCTACAATGACTTAATTTCTCCACCGTTTACTTGATTCAACATCTGATAGAGGAAATAAGAGACGCATCGGGTGTCGCTAGAGCGTTTGTCTTGACGACACAGGAATTATGGACTATCGGTTTAAATATGTTCAATATTCATTCAGTATCGTCTTCTTGTGTGGTCTAATCTCAAACAGGTATGCTGCGGACATTGGGGAATATGCTCACATATGCTAATTGGAATATATACACAGATACTAACAATTTGCACCCAAGTTGAATTGTCCCCTTAAAAGCTGCTGTAGGTCACATTCTAGACTCGCAAATGTGACCTCCCTTCCTCCCTCTCCCCTCTCTACGTTTCTCCTCCTCAGAAGTGGTGCATTTCACACGCATTTGATTGACAGGCAAGATGGGTTCCTCGACCAATCAGGGAAGAGATGCCCTGATTGGCCAGAGAGGAGCCATGGATGTCCAACAGGTAAGTTGTCTCGTCCGGAGACAAGCGTGCGGTCACCAGGACAGATATGCTCGCAGCGCATTTCCCTCGCTAATAGACGTTGAATGTCTTACATTTCTAACAAACAACACCTGAATAATCTCAAATCAAACCAACAGCACCGTGTAGAGGAGCTAGAGTATGGCAGCGTAACTCATGAATCGACTCAACCCTAAAGTGTCTAAGGAGCCACGATATAAATGAAAACAACTGGTGTGCTGCAGAACCAACCTCTAAAGTGCCAGGCTCCTTCTCTTCCTACTGTCTTCCTCTCGCTCCCTCCTCCGCTCTCCTCCCCCTCACTCCGTATAATATTAAACAAGGAAATGAAAACTAGGTCATGAATTCTTTCCACATGTTGGTGCGTTTGCCTTGACGTCCAGGCAGGGCCTCGCTGATGGATCCAAGGTATGGTTCTAATTCTCCCCAGCTCGCCTCAACGTGGATCCACACCCCACACACACACACACATATATACACACAAACACACACATATATATATATATACGCATGCACACGCACACACCTATATACACATACACACACGCACACACACACACACACACATATATCCATATCTACACACGCGCACACACACACACACAAAAACACACACCAACACACACGCATGAACACATAGACAGACACACACACACACAAGACTTTCCAGGAGTCTGTTAAACTAAATCCCTCGCTACACGCTTAACTTTATAACTCAATATCCTCAATATGCTCCACCCTTTTCTAGAACATTCTCTCTCTCTGCTAACTCCTGTCTCTGTCATTTCCAACCCTTCCATTTCCCCTTTGTTTGTACAGGGATGCCTTCAACTTTGCTTGCCCCTACTGTAAGTTCACCCCGCCTGGGTCGGTCTCTCTCTCTCTCTCTCTCTCTCTCTCTCTCTCTCTCTCTCTCGCTCTCTCTCCCCCTCTCCCTCTCCTCTCTCCCTCTCCCTCTCTGTCATGCAGCCCACCGCCACCAGCAGCGCCATCCCAACCTCCACCTCCACCAAGACTCGCTCCGCCTCTCCTAGCCCCCAGCCAGCAGGTCTTCATTCTATTCAAGCAAATCTGCAGCCCCCCTACCTCCTACCCTTCCCCCCCTCTGCCCCTTCCGGCGGAGAAAGAGCTAGACTGGAGGAGGGCTGAAAGCTGGGGGCGAGAAGGAGGAAGGCAAGCACACATAGTAGCAAGCAAAATAACAGCTTACAATGAAACGACAAAAAGTACACTTTACTTCTTTTTGAGCCGAGGATGTTTTTATTACTATGAATAATATATCCCCGCCTCCATCCCACGAATGCACACTATGTGCAGTACCTTGGGTGACTTGAAGAGCTTGAGGCAAATGCATGAATGACTATAACTGGCATTGTTTGTAACGACAGCCCTCTTACGCGTCGATTTTGTGCGTTGGTTGTATATTGTTGGCCAGTTGTCCAACGTGTGACTATGTACTGTTGGAAGTAGCATTCTTCCAGACAGCTGTTCAACTCCTCTCTATTTCATGTCCTGGTCTTACATTTAACAACCCGGGATGTTCCATGTTGACATCATCCCTGCCTCTGTCTCTGTCTCTGCCTCTGTCTCTCTCGCTCGCTCTCACACTCGCTCTCTCTCTCCAGGGTGCACACCTGGACTGTAAATATAGACATAAGGAGGGAAGCAGAACATGAGTCATCTTATTCAGATGGACCTCGCTCTTCCGCAGTAACAACAATCTGATGTCATCGTTTGCAGTGTTTGGTTTCTATCCAGTGTTTAGATTGGCTGCATTTACAGTACATACACATGATGCACCAAATTCAGCGATTTCTTTATTCCAAATTTGATAGTTTCCCAGTGTATGTTGTACTGATTTTGAGGTCATTGGATTATCACGGCCCTAGTTCATTTCCAGTTCAGTAGCCACATCACAGCAGATGGACTCGTTTTAGCTTCGTAAATAAACTGAATTTTTTTTTTTATTGAAAGGTGCAGTTTGTAGGATTTAGCCTCTCACCCCTCCACTTCCAACCACGTAAGAGAAGCTGGCCTGTTCAGGCCAGTAAGGTCCCAGTAGGTACTTCCAAAATGATGTCATGGTCTACAACAGCATTGAGTAGACGAATGTCAGGTGCCTGGTTCCACTGTAGAGTTATGAAGGGTATTTAATTATTTAGTCTGTAACACAGAGCTTGGAGGTAAGATAGCAACTTTGAAGAAGCTTCCTCTATCGAGGCTTCTGTCTGTCCTGAGCTACTGTAGAAACAACCATGGACGAGGACCCTCTCCCTATGGAGATATAAACGGCTCATTCTAAGGTCAAGAAATGGGATTATACACAAAACAAACAATGTAATATTTAATTTCTGCCAAGTTCGGTCTGCTAGATAACACTTAATTCTACACATTGTGCCTTTGATACATAAAATGTCAAATCCATTATGTTACTAAAGAGTCACTATTTATCGTAGATCATATCATATCTATATCACAATGTATTTAACTGTGACCCCTGCATCGTGATGTGTATCGTGTCGCTAGTATCTTGCAGACACCCACCACTGATGTGTATTAAACGTTGAGGTCAGCTGTAGGTTTATTGAAGGGATTCACACAGTCAGTCAGTCCTATGACCTTCCCACCATCACAGCAAAACCTAAACGGGTTGAATGCGGCTTTCTAGAAGCATGTGACCACCCCACACTACACAACACACGCACACAACTTCTATTAAGAGACAGTTGGACCCTGTGTGATTGCAGTCTGGTGTCTCATGCCTGACCAATTACGCTCAGACAGGGATAACAAAGAGCTGTTTCCAACAGATGTGGACAGACTCTTCTACGCAGGGACTGAGAACGGATCGGCTATCGAGAGAGTTCCAGATGTTTAGCGCACTGCTACATGTACGCGCCCTCACACACGCACAAGCACACAAATGCACACACAAATGCACACCAAAGAGAAAGAGAGATAGAGTGAGAGAGGGGGAGAGAGAGGGGGAGAGAGAGAGAGAGAGAGACAGAGAGACGGGGGCTTAGGAGAGTAAGGAGGAGAGAGAGAGTAAGCGACAGGAAAAAAGAAAGAGAGAGAGAGATAGGGAGACAGGGAGGGAGAGCGAGTGGGGGGAGTGGACAGGGGTGAGCCCGCTAGGCCTGGCCTACAGCGGTCCAGGGGAGCCATCTCATTATATAAGGGTTAGGGTTCGGAGTGATGTGTTTACATCTGGCCGGCTTTGGGGGTGCATGAGGGCTGTGGATTCTCTCGTCCCTCGTCCCCCTAAACAGATCCACCTGGGGATTAAGGCGGCCGCATCGCCGTGGGGTCAGCGCGGTGCCGTGGCACTACGCCCTGCGAGGGCCGGCTGTGTGAGCGACATGGACAGGGCTGAGTGGAGGGAGACGACGTGAGTCCTGGCGAGAGCCTCCTCGTCTCATCTCCCTCCAGTCGGAGGTCAACCCCCAACGTCTGCTTCTCCTAAACAGCTGCAATCCGACTCCAGATTTCTCATTACTGGAGAGGGTTTGGTGTGTGTGCGTGTGTGTGTTAGTGTGGGGACGGGTTGGTCGGCA
>NC_079415.1:17922909-17940409 GCF_026213295.1 Gadus chalcogrammus | reverse complement strand
TGCGTGTGTGCGTCCATGATGGGCCCTCACCTGCGATGCCCTGCAGCAGGCCGCAGATGTTGAAGATGCTCTTCTTCATGACGCTCTGGAAGCACATGGTGAAGACGGAGACCACCGCCACGGCGCACAGCAGCAGGATGCCCGCCGCCAGGAAGATGGCGGTGGCCTGCCAGGACCCACTGGCCATCTCCCCAAAGTGCACGGCGTACGGCCCGCACAGGACGCCGCGCCGCAGGCGGGGCAGCTTGATGCAGCGGCCGTACAGGCCCAGCGTGGGCCGGTACGCCTCCCCCGCCGTGGCCGCGGCCGCCGCCCCGTGCGCGCCGAAGACCTCGGCTGCTTTTCATTTTGCATGTGCGCGGAAGCCCACAAGCCAATCGGTGCTCATGAAGGCGATGAGCTCGCCGAAGGCGGCCACGATGCTCAGCAGGGTCCACAGCATCGAACGGCACGTCACGATCACATGGCACATGCTGGGTCCGGTCTGGACCGGTTGGGTCGGGTCGGATCCTTCTTTTAGTAGAGGAGGAGGAGCCTAATCCACCTCTGTCCCACAATATGCGGGCTTACAAGGATAATGTTTGTCAATGATTTCCAATATGCCACGTCCTTCCCCTCTCTCTCTCTCTCTCTCTCTCTCTCTCTCTCTCCTCCTCCTCTCATCTCTCTCTCCCTCTCTCTCTCTCTTTCTCTCTCAGTTGTATTCCTTTTCCTTTATCCAGCACAAATGTTGTGTTGTTCTGTCCAGGCTGTGGGTGTTGGTCGTGTCTTGTGGTTCCCGTTGCTCCTGTAGTTCCTGTCAGCCGTGTAGTTCCTGAGGAGTGCTCTCTACATCGTCCTCAGCGCGCGTCTATCGGCCAGCCTGCTGGCGTCACACCACACACCTGAAACAGATAAGAGATAATGCCCTCGTTAGAACAATCCCGTCATCGCAACTACAGGTAGAGCTCTACCGTAGCTCTGGAGTCTACACAATAGCGAGGTTGTCCGTAGCTCTCAGTCTACAGAGGTTTACCGTAGCTCTAGAGTCTACACCATAGAGAAGTTTACCGTAGCTGACTGTGAGGAAGTTGAGATCATTTTCGAATTATTTTGCATTTCATCTAGATGACGATTTTCTTATTCAGGGTCTAAAACTGAAACATCAAGCCAGATGACGCAACCTCTGTCTCACTGACTGAATAACTGACTGACTGTGTCACTGACTGATTGTGTTACCGACTGTGTCACTGAATGACTGTGTTACTGACTGTATCACTGAATGACTGTGTTACTGACTGTGTCACAGACTGACTTTGTTATTGACTGAATAACGTTTGACTCAGAGAGAAAAGTACACTGAGAAAAGGTGGGGAAAACCGTGCTTGGCTTAAGATGGATAGGTGGCTAAGGCAGAGCTCAGAGGAAGTTGACAGATAGACTGAGGATGAGGTAGAGGGGAGAGAGGGACGGTGGGAACAACATGCGCAACGGAAAAAAAGCGCGAAATAAAGCCTCACTCTCGAACCTCCCTCTAGAACCTCATCTCCCGCAACCTCCCTCCTAGAACCTTACCTCTCAAGAAACCTCACCTCTATGAAACCTCCCTCTAGGAACCTTCCCCTCCATAACCTCCCTCTATGAAGCCGCCCTCTCAGCACCTCCCTCTAGAACCTCACTCTCCAGAACCTCCCTCTAGGAACCCTCCCTCTCCAGAAACCCCCATCCCTCTAGAACCTCCCTCTCCAGAACCTCCCTCTCCAGAACCTCCCTCTAGAACCTCCCTCTAGAACCTCCCTCTCCAGAACCTCCCTCTAGAACCTCCCTCCATAACCTCCCTCTAGAACCCTCCCTCTCCAGAACCTCCCTCTAGAACCTCCCTCCATAACCTCCCTCTAGAACCTCCCTCTCCAGAACCTCCCTCTAGAACCTCCCTCTCTAGCACCTCCCTCTCTACGACCTCTCTCTCCAGAGCTACGCGGCCATGGTTCTGGGTCAGCTCCCCGGACCCGACCACTTCATAGAGTACTCTGATGTGTCTTACTGTAATAGTACTGTACACGTAAAGTTGAATCAAGTGCTCTAATGAACCCTTCTAATATCCATAGTTATATATCTATCCATCCATCCATCCATCAGTCTGTCTATTTTTATCACTATCTATCTGTATAACAATATGTCTATCTATCTATCTATCTATCTATCTATAGGTGCATTTGTATACAAACGCTTTTTATAATAGCGTTGCTAATTATTAATTTAACACAGTTCATTATTGCTCCTCTCAGAAAGGTAAACATTAACCTGCCCTCGGTCAGTGAATGTCCCTGAACAGCATGGGTCATGACGGCATGACAATGGAAGGTAAACATTATCAATGACAACAAAAGAATCCCTGAGAAACCTGGATGATTCAGACGGCGACGACCATAAACACCATCGCCTGTCCCATAAACACAGAGAGGACTCCTCAAACCTGCGTCTCATGTTCTGGACCTTATTTAGTCCTCCCCCCTCGGTTTGTCTTTATGCTCTCCTTAAGCCAGTTGTTTTTCTCCCTGAGTCTCCTGGGGGGCGGGTTGGGCCGGCTTACAGTTTGTCTACGTCAAACTGCGGGGGTCCTAGGGAGGCCTGGGGGAGGCCTGGGGGGGGGTGTTGACGTGTGTACAGCCCACGCTCCCTCTCCAGACTGCCATCGCTCAGCCCCCCCAGGGACGGGGCCCGGCGTTCTGTGAGACACGAGGCCGGAGGACGGGGGTTACTGAGGTCATGGAGGAGAGGGGGGGGAGCAGGAGGAGGAGGAGGACCATGGAGGAGGAGGAGGGGGGGAGGAGGAGGAGGAGGAGGACCATGGAGGAGGAGGAGGGGGAGGAGGAGGAGGAGGAGGAGGCAGAGGTCCATGGAGGAGGAGGAGGAGGAGAGGGGGGATGAGGAGGAGGAAGGAGGGAGGCAGAGGACATGGAGGAGGAGGAGGAGGAGGAGACGAGGGGGGGGGGGGCGGAGAGGTGGGGGGAGGAGGAGGAGGAGGAGGAGGCAGAGGACATGGAGGAGGAGGAGGCAGGAGGACCCATGGAGGAGGAGAGGAGGAGGCGGGGGGGGGGAGGAGGAGGAGGAGGAGCGCAGAGGACCATGGAGGAGGAGGAGGAGGCGGAGAGGGGGGGGAGGAGAGAGGGGGGCGGGGGGAGGAGGAGGAGGAGGCAGAGGACCATGGAGGAGGGAGGAGGAGAGGGGGGGGGGGGGGGGGAGGAGCCCGGAGGAGGAGGAGGACCATGGAGGAGGAGGAGGAGGAGGAGGAGGCAGAGGTCCATGGAGGAGGAGGAGGAGAGGGGGGGGGAGGGGAGGGGGGGGGAGGAGGAGGAGGAGGCAGAGGACCATGGAGGAGGAGGAGTACAGTACAGTACAGTTATATGCTCCTATAACGGCTAGCCGTTGGGAGTTGCTGGCCGGCCAATTGTGATCCAGCGATGAAATCATTTTGGTCCCCATTTCTCCGTCGTAGATTCCGAGGAGAGGGGTACTGATTCCACCCTGACTCTATGAGTCATCACAGGACGTTGTAGCAACGTAGGGTTATGTGCCTTGCTAAAGACCCTCAGACACTCTCGCTAGGAGAGCGGGGATCGACCCACAACCTTAGGTATCAAGCAAAGCTCTACTCTGAGATAATGCCGAGGAGGAGGAGGGAGAGGGGGGGGCGGGGGGCGGGAGGGGGGGAGGGGAGGCGGCAGGGCCATGCGGAGGAGGGCTGGAGGAGGAGAGGGGGGGGCGGAGGAGTAGGAGGAGAGGGGGGGGGGAGGAGAGGGGGGGTGGGGAGGAGGAGGAGGCAGAGGACCATGGAGGAGGAGGAGGAGGAGGAGGAGGAGGGGGAGGAGGAGGAGGGGAGGAGGAGGAGGAGGAGAGGGAGGGGAGGAGGAGAGGAGGAGGCGGCCCGAGACCATGGAGGAGGAGGAGGAGGAGGAGGCGGAGGTGGGGGGAGGAGGAGGAGAGGGGGGGAGGAGAGAGGGGGGGGGGGGAGGAGGAGGAGGAGGAGAGGGGGGGGGGAGGAGGAGGAGGAGGAAGGAGGAGGAGAGGGAGGGGCGGAGGAGGAGGAGGAGGCAGCAGAGGACCATGAGGAGGAGGAGGAGTAGGAGAGGGGTGGGGGGGGGGGAGGAGGAGAGGGGGGGGCGGCTAGAGAGGGGGGCGGGGGGAGGAGGAGGCGGAGGCGAGGGGGGGGAGGAGGAGGAGAGCGGGGGGAGGAGGAGGAGGAGGATGAGGGGAGGAGGATGGCAGAGGTCCATGGAGGAGGAGGCGAGGGGGCGGGAGGAGGAGGAGGAGGAGGAGGGGGGGGGAGGAGGAGGAGGAGGAGAGAGGGGGGAGGAGGAGGAGGAGGAGAGGGGAGGAGGAGGCAGGGTCCATGGAGGAGGAGGAGAGGGGGGGGGAGGTAGCGGAGGAGGAGGAGCGGGGGGGGGGGGGGGGGGGGGAGGAGGAGTAGGAGAGGGGGGGGGAGGAGGAGGAGAGGGGGGGGGGGTGAGGAGAAGGAGGCAGAGGACCATGGAGGAGGAGGAGGAGGAGGAGGAGGAGGAGGAGGAGGAGGAGGAGGAGGAGGAGGAGGAGGAGGAGAGGGAGGGGAGGAGGAGGAGGAGGAGGCAGAGGACCATGGAGGAGGAGGAGGAGGAGGAGGAGAGGGTGGGGGGAGGAGGAGGAGAGGGGGGGGAGGAGAGAGGGGGGCGGGGGGAGGAGGAGGAGAGGGGAGGAGGAGGCAGAGGTCCATGGAGGAGGAGGAGAGGGGGGGGGAGGAGGAGGAGGAGGAGAGGGGGGGGAGGAGGAGTAGGAGAGGGGGGGAGGAGGAGGAGAGGGGGGGGGGGTGAGGAGAAGGAGGCAGAGGACCATGGAGGAGGAGGAGGAGGAGGAAGGGGGGGGGGGGGAGGAGGAGAGGGGGGGAAGAGGAGGAGGAGAAGGAGGAGAAGGAGAGGGGGGGGAGGAGGAGGAGGAGAGGGGGGGGGGGAGGAGGAGGAGGAGGAGGAGAGGACCATGGAAGAGGAGGAGGAGGAGGCAGAGGACCATGGAGGAGGAGGAGGAGAAACACCAATACCAAAGATGCTTCTGCTCAGAGTAACTTCCTTTAAGGGCTTGTTTTCTTCTTTATTTTTCAGTAAAAGAAGTTGTTGGTTTTTACTTTGAGAAGATGAGAGGGAAGCCGCAGAAGGAGTGATAGAAAGAAAAAAGGACAGAAACCAAAAGTAAGAGTGAAAAATTAAAAGCTAAAGAAAGATAGCAGTACATGTGTGTATGATACAAATGAGCTGTCCCACTGGGCCTTGATTGAATTGATGTTTGGATCATAGATCTCCTGTAGCTCTTCATAGAATAGACTCAACTCCTTAAGGGAACCCTTTAACAGACTCTCTCGACACCTCCACCACCCATCAGCTGTCTAACCCCTCAGCCGCGGCAGTCAGCCCGTCGCCATGGAGACCTGCGTTCAGGCACTAAAACATTCAGGCCAGTGTTTGGCTCAAACGTTTGCCGAGGGGCAGCCCCGCAGAGTAGGGCAGTATTATTGACATTTGTGACGGCTAGAAGACACTCTTGCGCTGAGATGAGGTCGACCAGCCAGAGAGATAGCGGCTTAATGAGCTGCTTAAAAGGACTGAAGATACCTGACCTCTGACCCTTACAGGTCAGAGAAGCCTGAGTTTGTTTGGGTATGTGAGTGTGTGTATGTGTGTGTGTGTGTGTGTGTGTGTGTGTGTGTGTGTGTGTGTGTGTGTGTGTGTGTGTGTGTGTGTGTGTGTGTGTGTGTGTGTGTGTGTGTGTGTGTGTGTGTGGTGTATGTGTGTGTGTGAGTGTGTGTGTGTGTGTGTGTGTGTGTGTGTGTGTGTGTGTGTGTATGCACGCGCGCGCGTGTGTGTGCGTGTGTGTGTGTGTGTGTGTGTGTGTGTGTGTGTGTGTGTGTGTGTGTGTGTGTGTGTGTGTGTGTGTTTGTGTGTGTACATGTGGGTGCAGGATGTGTACTAATCATTATCGATGTTCCAAGTCTAGTGTGGAAGGATGAGAATGACTTGTTGGTAGAGAATAACAGTCTGCAGTCTGCATAAATATCTTCTATGGCTATTTTCTGTTTGTACAATATTTAGAGTCACAGCCCAGATCTCTTCCAATGGTCTGAGGAGGGTAAACCGAAGATGGCTGAGATCTCCAAAGAAAAAGAAACAGTCGTTTATGGAACCTCAGTACCAAACACACTACCAATCTGCACACGATATACTGCCCGATCATGTCTTACCACGAAGGCACTCAGACTGAGGGCGCTCAGAGAGAAGAGATATATGTGAGACTGAATCACACACCAAAGGTCAAGTTGATATAGATAGTGGTGTGATAAAGAACCAAAGGTCATCCTGACCAAACACACATACCCACCACACAAGCTCACACACACAAACCCCCCTCCACACACACACACACACACACACACACACACACCTGCACACACACACAACCTCACACACCACACTACACACGGTAAGCACGCAAGCACAAAAGCGTTGAGCCTGCTAGCGGTCTAAAGAGTCCCTCATCCTTTGTCTCGGCCAGAGTGACCAAACAGCAAGGGTCTCCCTTTCACGCAGCCTCCGAATCTACATATCTGAGGAAATACCCGTGGCTCGGTTCAAGGTTGTCACGGTGACCGCTGTGTGATGTTGGTGGGTGGTCACATGGTGGAAGTGAGTTGAGAGTGGAGCTGTCACTTTCTCTCTACTGAGGAGTTAGACGATACAGACGCACACCACCTTCACCTTGGGACATATATGACCGTTGGAAACAGAGCAGCTGTGATCATGTGCAGTCATGTTGGACGGTTCATCAGTCAGCCTGAATTCAGTACAGTGGTTTGAGGGAATGCAGGGACATGTACAACAATAGATTCAGCATCAATGATGGGAACAACTTTCACTCTTTCAATCGCAGAACTACAGATCTGACATGGTGTGTGTCCCGATATTGTAATCAGGGAACATCATGTTAGTCAACAAAAGGGTTAAGTCATTTGAATGAAATACAATTGACATCCTAATGCATAATAGATCTGTTGAATTGAAACTCAGACAAAAAAACAAACTCCTTTCATCCCACATACTTTGATTCACTGCTAAGAGGGACACTCACTGTTCTGCTGGCTGCGGCGACAATCAGCAACCCGTCTGCTCTCTACTTCGCCGCTTTTCAAAAAGCAAGGCAGAATCTGAAGCCCGTTCCATTGGTCTGCGGTAAGTCCAGCCCTGTTGGAGATGTGGCTGCATTTGTTCCCTGGTTTCCTCTTGCTCTGAGTGTCTTATTCTCACAGCCCCGCCCCCTTCCACCCCGGGCTCCACTGATTGGCTAGTCTGACGTAGGGGCCACACTTCTTTAGAAGGTCCACATGGTGGCCACATTTCAGCGTTGGAAGTGGGTTAGAATAACACAGGCCACTGACTCTCACTCTCTTCTTCTACTTCTTCTCCTGTTGTCGTGCTTCTGTCCCTTCTCATCCTTGATTCCTGCATTATGTTTCTGCCTCTTCGTTCCTCTTGTATACGTCTTCCCGGATCTCTCTCCTTTGCTTCTGGTGACTCACTCTCTCCACATTTCTCCCCAACGCCTCCAGTTAGGATGTCCTCACTCCTATAGTCATCAGAACACCTCACATCTGAACACAACCCTGAACACGCAAGGTGGAAACTTTTAGTCACATATTCCCTAATAATCAGAAACAACCTCCCTGTAGTGAATCAAAAGGTACGAGAATAATGTGGAACAGAATCCCAGGGAGGTTCACAACAATAGAAGATGCATTGGGCTAACATGAAGCCACGCTATGCTGGTTTCTTGTTTAGGTATTCGCTCACACACCCACACACACACACACACACACACACACACACACACACACACACACACACACACACACACACACACACACACACACACACACACACACACACACACACACACACACACACACATACACACACACACACACACACACATACACATACACATACACATACACATACACATACACATACACATACACACACACATACACATACACACACACACACACACAGATAAATTGGTTCCATATGAGGAGGGGGGCGGAGGGCCGCACTACATCCAGGGAGGAGGAACGGAGGATGACCTGGGATCAGACGAGAAGGAGCTGAGCGCTCCTCCACCCTGCACCCCGGCCATAACCACCCGCTAACCCTTTGTTCTGCGGAGGAGATGAAAGTAACCAGGCTCTGATCTGAACCCACGTCGCTGGATACGCTCGACACAAACATCTTAGTGTGTCAGCTGGTTGATGTCACTTCGTAAGTGAAGCCATCCGTTTAGTCCGTAACGCGTTCACTTTGTTTCGGAGCAGCACACTCGAGGCACTGACTGAGTTGTGGTGGACATGTTGGATCCTTTCCACTCTCAATATTTCAAAAGGAAAGCGATGGCTGAGTGAAAGGAGTTTTCCCTGCCATTCCCCTATTAAGTGTGCGTGTCGTGTGTGCGATGTGTTGAGTGCTGCTGTGGATCGCTGTCAAAGAGTCTGATCAGACACAATCTGGCAGCAGATCCTCTTACAGGACTAAGAGGCGGCTCTGTGTGTGTGTGTGTGTGTGTGTGTGTGTGTGTGTGTGTGTGTGTGTGTGTGTGTGTGTGTGTGTGTGTGTGTGTGTGTGTGTGTGTGTGTGTGTGTGTGTGTGTGTGTGTGTGTGTGTGTGTGTGTGGGATCTGACACTACACAGACCCCCACATCAAAGACCCCCGAGATCAGAGGAGACAGTGAAGACATACCCTCAGCATCCCTGGGTTCTGCAACAGGTTAATCAGACACACACACATCTGCAGGCGCACACACACATGCACATACATGCACACACATGCACACACACAGACACAGGCATGCACACACACACCCAAACACACACATCCCCAGCCAAACACACATGCACATAAGTGCACACACAAACACACATACAGGCATGCACACATACACAAACACACACAGACACACACACACAGACACACACACACACACACACACACACACACACACACACACACACAACACACACCACACACACACACACACACACACACACAACACACACACACACACACACACACACACACACACACACACACACACACACACACACACACACACACACAAACACACAAACTTTCAGTTGGTTGTTGATCTATGTCATGAAAGATAAGGAAAACAAGTGAATAAAGTTAGAGTGGCTTTTAAGCACCCTGTTAAATCAGAATATAAAAAACGTCATGGTTGGGAAGTTAGTGAGGAAGTTAGTTGTAGAGGAAGTCTGTGAGGAAGTTAGTTGTAGATAAGGACTTAATTATTGTAGTTCTGGTCTTCGTTTTAGAACATAGAAGCCCCTAATAAAAACTATTCTTAAAAGTAGATGGGCTACAGGGCATGTCAACATTATATAATAATCAGTACATTAAGGTCTGGATGGTAAGTGTGATTTAATTGGTTAAACAGTCATGGGTAGTATAGGAAGGACAATGTATCAAGTAAACCACAGGATGTTGAGTTTTTCCTGATGATCTCCATATGTGGCGCTAGGTTAAATTTCATCCCATCCCAATGTGTTATAGATCTATAGATCTGGACTGCCTTTCCTTATGTCATTGCGTTTGTCTCAGGGTTCTGAGCAAGGGTTCCTCTACAAGCCCCCATGGTAACACTCAGTCCAGAAGGACGGGCAAGTGGAGGAAAGAGCTGGAGATTAGTGGTGGACAGAGATTAGTCTACAATGGGGTCTGGCGAGGGACAAGGTGTGGAGTTTCCATCGGACGGCTCTATCTGCTAATGCATAGGAGAGAAGTGGAGGATATGGTCTATACTTTTCTCCACGCGTACCAGGCTCATTATGTCATGGCATACAGCATGAGTTACACACACACACACACACACACACACACACACACACACACACACACACACACACACACACACACACACACACACACACCACACACACACACACACCACACACACAGACAGACAGACAGACAGACAGGACAGACAGACACACACACACACACACCACACACCACACACACACACACACACCACACACACACACACCACACACACACACAACACACACACACACACACACACACACACACACACACACACACACACACACACACACACACACACACACACACACACACCAGGAGCCAGGATTGATGGAGTGTGGAGATAGCATGAATTTCCTCCCGTCATGTGGAGGAAAATCTGGCCTCCAAATCATTCCAAGGCCCAGGTCTCCTACAGACAGACCAGCCCTCGGAGCAGGACTCCATAAGACCTCCGTCCAGCAGGCAGCAGCTACAGCATGGAAGGCCATCTGGCTGATTCCACAGAGACAGGCCTGGCACCACCAGCAGCAACAGCAGCAGCACCACCATGCTTCCACCACCACCACCTTCACCTCCACTCTCCCCGACCACCAGCACAACCTCCTCCCCCCCTCGGGGGGCCAGAGAGAGAGCGGAATAGGAGGAGCTGCAAAGCGAAAACGAGAGCAAGAACGAGAGACAGCGAGATGAAGGGAGCAGGGAGAGAGAGAGAGAGGATGAGGAGGTGCGTCAAACACACGTCTCCACACAGGGCGTCTGGAGAGCGGACACCTGCGAGGAAGCGAGGAGCTGGCGTGACGGTGAGGTGAGCCATAAAAATACAATATCTGCAAGAAAGAGAGGAAACAACAGGCACCCTGCTCTGAGACAGATTTACATTATCTCCCGTCCCACCACAGTACACATCTGTTTATACACTCTGACCGATGTGTGTGTTAAGCCCTAATGGGGATGGGAGGGTTGGAGCAGAGGGAGGAAGGAGAAGGAGCTCAACAACAAGAAGAACAAGAGGACGAATCAGATGACCATCCAGGAGAAACAACAACCGAGGAGCAGGAGGAAGGAGAGAGGACGTGGCTGTGCAGCAGGGGTGTGGCCGGGGGGGGGGGGGGACCAGTCAGGAGGCCCTCGTCGCCTCGTATTGACCATAACACCTCCAGCATGTTGACCCTCACGGCGACGGGAGAGGAGAGTGTGAGGGAAGGAGCAAAGGGCCTCTGACAGACCTCCGCCTGGCCTCAGGGTGGGTGGTCGGCCACACCATGGGTGGGAGGAGGGCTGGGAAACAACACAAGATTTCTCTCTGCCGTCCAACCCACCAGAAGGCACTTCTCTTGGAGTCCATCTGTCAGCCATTCCTTCTGAGCAGGTATCCCGTTCAGAGATCATGCACCCCAAGGTGGAGGGTGATGGTGGGGACTGGTGATTAGAGGAGAGAGGGGAACTGAGGGAAATGTCTTCATCGCAACCATCTGAGCCGTATTGGTCCTGCTGTTCAACATAGCGACACATCTCTTCAGCACACAGGTCTACATCCTCCACAGTCCTGTTATTTCCCCCCTGAGGGAAATAAGTGGCTGAGTGGCAGCCCGGGGGGGCCTAGCTCCATGTGGACCCATCTGTTTGATCCGGAGACACCAGAGAGAGGCCCCGGTGCCTCAAGCGGTGTGTCAATCAGACTTAACCGTCCCCTCCTTCGCCCTGCACAAAGCCAGGGGCTTTGCAACGCTATGGAGAGTGGCTTGAAGCCGGTCCACCAGCCAACGTTAAAAACACCACACATACCCCCCCCACTGGTAGCCATCAGGAGCCTCAGCTCCCCTGGTTCCCAGCAGCTTCCGCTGCAGGAAACCAGTCAGCTGTGTGTGCGGGGGGGGGGGGTCATTGTTTTGACACTGTTGTCTGAGAGATGAGGACTGTTAAACACAAGCCCTTCCTGGTGAGGGCTTCTGCTGCTGTACACACTGGGGGGGGGGGGGGGGCTCCGCCACATCATATAGATTACAATCTGCCGAGAGGGCCTTTTTATTGTGCTTTTTCTTATTCTTTAATCTTTTCTGATTTCATCCATATTGGACCCTGTACTTGTCTGTTTTGGGATACATAAATAAAGCACCTATTAAATCTCAATCAGTGGTTTTCACTGTTTCAGAAGAACACCCCCCCCACCCCGACCCCCCAAAACACATACAGTCTGTAGAATCAGCGGAAAGAAGTTAGTGTGTGTGAGTTTGACTGTGAGTGGGAGTGTGTGTGTGTGTGTGTGTGTGTGTGTGTGTGTGTGTGTGTGTGTGTGTGTGTGTGTGTGTGTGTGTGTGTGTGTGTGTGTGTGTGTGTGTGTGTGTGTGTGTGTGTGTGTGTGTGTGAGTTCCGGCATGGTTTCTAAAGATAATACTGATATCATCTAACTACACTAATCTGAACTGACTACACTTGAACTTTGTCCAGGCACTTTTTAAAAGTACCAGTTTAAATAGAGAAAACAGAATCGTATAATGTAAGATATAATAACATCTACATAATCAAATGCATGTATCTTCTTATTAAAGATACTCAAATATATGTAATATATGGAACCTGCCCAGTGCCTTAATGACTAGAGGCCTACGGGCCCCTGTCGTCCCCTAGAGGCCCCTGTACCCCTGTCGCCCCCTAGAGGCCCCTGGGCCCCCTTGGACCCCTATAGGCCCCTGGGCCCCCTTGGACCCCTAGAGGCCCCTGTGCCCCCGTTGTCCCCTAGAGGCCCCTGGGCCCCCTGTGCCCCCTAGAGGCCCTGTGCCCATGGGCCCCTGGGCAGGTGTCCTTCTGATCCACAACACGCTGAATAACAAGGCTCTGTGATAACAGGAAGAGGAACTCCAAAAGGACACAGTCAGATATCTATTTATTATCTGATGGGATCGGTGGGGAGGGGGTCCACTCTGAGATGACCCTCCCAGGTGACCCTGGTAGTTTATTATCCCACATCCCCATTGTTCAGCCTGCCTGCGTCCCGCGGGCCGACCGCGGGCCCCAGCAGCTGGCGGGACAGAGGCGCTCCATAAAAAGGGGACTTTATGATACGCTCATCAGATTTATTATTTTTGGATCCTTTTTATTTATTTTCCTTCCAGTATTATTGTGTTTCATGTCTGGTTATGTTTTTTCTGAAACATGTTTCCGAGCGATGGAAGGTGTGTTCTTTTTTGCCGACCCTGTTTATACGAATGGATGGGAACACATGTTTAAAACAACACACAGCAACAGAGAGTTATAGGAACACAGTGAACGTCCCCGGGAGCCCATAAAGAGTAACAGTAACAGCACTAAAGCAGAGCACTCGGGTGTGATCGCTCCACGAAGAGCTGCTAGTCGAATGTAGGAAACAGTGTATTAACCTTGCGCTGACTTTACACAGACATGCTTTTATGACTGGGTTATGATGAAGCTCTACTGTAGCCTCACCTACCGTGTGTGTGTGTGTGTGTGTGTGTGTGTGTGTGTGTGTGTGTGTGTGTGTGTGTGTGTGTGTGTGTGTGTGTGTGTGTGTGTGTGTGTGTGTGTGTGTGTGTGTGTGTGTGAGAGAGTGTGTGCGTGCGTGTGTGTTCAGTGGTTGCAGACAGATGTTTTGGTTTTAATCCTGGTGATGCCAGAAACAGAACGATTTACACAAAAAGTCCAGCTACAATTGCTCATTTGATTTGATACATTTATGATATTCATAAAAGATATTGAAAGAGTGTTTTGGGTACCTTTGCTGCGTTGTATAGTGGTTTGCAACACGACGGCAATACAATGGATTGACTTGACCTCATTGGGTAGGCTGTTTTGTGGCTTACAGAGAACATGTGATACCAAAAGTTGGAACAATGTTATCCAATTGTGGGTCCAGTTGACCCACTCCAGATGAAAAAAAAGCTCTACTTAGTTTAAATCCAATGCTTAGACGAGGCTTTGTTATTGGATAATGGAGTCTGCAAAACTAAAGTCATCAATTCACTAGACAAGATTTAATTTACGTTTGACTTGGTTCCCATAACTGCCCGTCTGTGGTGTGTGTGTTTGTCTGTGTCTGTGTGTCTGTGCATGTGACTATGCCCCTATTAGACATGTCTTTCATTACGTTCATCACTGAGTCTGGTTTGTCTGTGCCAGGGGCAGTGATGCTGTGCGGTAGCCGATAATCGCTAACAGTTGTAGCCTTGTTTGTGCCGTATCTAACACCATAATGTGATCAAGGCGTGGTCTAGGCACTCAACATGGAGTGGATTTAGCACTACATCGGTCACTTAGCAGGGGGAACATTTAGAAACTCTAATTCTAGATATTAGATGAAGAAGACATTTGGTTTTGATCCCCCCCAGTGGGTTCTAAGGACCGCCTGGTCTCTCTCCATACTCTCTGGGTAGACCTCAGGGGAACTGCACTGTGATGCCAGCAGGGCAACTTTCAATTACAGAGCAGTAGAGCTGTGTGCACAAGCACTACAAATTGCCACGGTCGAGGAGATTTTCTTAAAGCGTTGGTGTTACCTAAACCCCCTCCTTCATATACAGCAGGGGTTGACACTAACGGTTGCCCGCTTGCCCGGGGCAAGTAAAAAAAATGTTTGGGCAAGTTGAGATTTTTTCTGGTTGCCCGAACGGGCAAGTGGATTATGGGTGGATGTTAATATAAAAGCTATTTATTCAAATGTTTTTAGAAACTGCAGAACAACCTTTTGTTCCGCAAAACCACACAAAATAGAAGTATTTGCAATTGATCAGCGTGCTGTCTTCTCTTCTCTCGGAAAGCGAGGTTAACAGACACGCATCGCTTCAGTGCGAATATAGCCCCGCCTTCTGTCACTCACTCGCAGTGCGGTCTCTGGCAGTGATTCGCTAAAGGTTAGCCAACACAGCTAGCATCTCAAGTAGAGCACCTCTGCGAACGGTTTAGGTAGAAGTTAAATGGAGTAGTGATGGAGGAGTGCAGTTTGGAAGTACTTTGGATTGAGGCAAATTATCAAGGAAAGTCAAGAACACCGGTTTTGGAGTTTCATAACTGTGCACATGCACACAGCAATAGCGATCTTTTTCACGGAAATTGGACCCTCACAAACTACACTTACATGAAAGCTGAGCCTCCACTTATTCCAACAGTCCAAACCATTAATTCTGTGACTAAACTCGCAAAATAACACTTAATAAGAAACGTCCCCTTTTCTTTTAACAACCAAAAATGAAGTAGGCCTACTTACCTTTGTGCTTTTTGTCCACAAAGTGGATTCCACCATAAACAGATTATCCAGTATCTGGCCCAAATTTTGCAATATAACATGGTGCTTTCAAATCAATGAATAAGAGAAGGTTTCTTAGGAAATAGGTAAATTGCCTTCAATCAGAAAACATATCTTCAGCGCAATCTAGTGGCCATATATTATTTGCGACGTGTTTGGCTTGGCGCATTCGATTGCCCTGAACTTTAAATAGAGGTGTCAAGTGTCCAAATTGTAAGATATCTACCTTTATTTGGTCTATAGTAAGACAGCGCTCCCAACTGATAACGACCCAACTGATACTGATAATTATTTCAGGTGGAAATGTTATCTTCCACTTATGCTGTGTTCCATTGGCATTATTCACTTTAACCAAGTATTATCCCCATTGAATATTTCACTTGCACATAAATCTTTCTTTTGGCCCCAAGATGACATTTATCGCCCTTGCAGTTGTGGAGATATAATCTATTTACTTTGGGTATGTTTCTTTCCTGAAAAAAACTTTTCCCCTGATACGAAAATGGTATAGAATATCGATCTTTTTCCCGGTATAGTGTTGAAGTTAGAAAATCCAGTATCGTGACTGACAACCCTACTAGAAACGCGATTGTGATTATTCAGTTAGAGCTACAAGAAACTTGGAAGTTAAAAAAGACATATCTTTGCTACTACCTCTGACATTTAGTTATGTACATTTGCATCAAATCATGCAGGTCTGCATATAACTTGGCGATAGCTTTAATAGGTTGCAACTGTGGACTGAAATCATTTCATGGCACGGTCGTGACCGCTCGATAAATAAGGTAAACAAAGAGAAGTTTGTTAGTTTTTAAACACAACATGTGTGGAAGCTAACATTCAGCTTCAGTCTGAGCTAGGATGGATTTTCTGAGCCCCCCCCAAAACCAGGCCGGGTGCCTGGCAAAAAGTGGCCCGTTCACGATTCTGATTATAATTTGGGCAAGTGAACATTACATTCGGGCAAGTTGATCCTGACCTGTACTTGCCCGATGGGCAAGTGCTTTTGAAACCTTAGTGTCAACCCCTGTACAGTGTGAGGGAGAGAAACCGGGAGTCCATTTAAACTGGAGCTCTTCACCGCCACTGAACCCTCTGTCAGGCGCAGCGTGGCCGCCCTGTGCGCTCCTCAGCCAAAGCCTCGGTTAACCGTCCGATGCTTATGTTGAGGGAAAAATATTAATACAAGTACTGTTTTGAAGGGGGGGGGGCTGTTTTGAAACTGTTCCACAGCTGGCGACTGAGGGTCAGCCATTATGAGGGGGGTGAGAGATGTGTGTGTGCGTGTGTGTGTGTGTGTGTGTGTGTGTGTGTGTGTGTGTGTGTGTGTGTGTGTGTGTGTGTGTGTGTAGTGTGTGTGTGTTTGTGCGTGCGTGGCGTGCGTGCGTGCGTGCGTGCGTGCGTGCGTGCGTGCGTGCGTGCGTGCGTGCGTGCGTGCGTGCGTGTGTGTGTGTGTGCGTGCGAGTGTGTGTGTTAACTGCGGCAGTCGGGACCGCCGCCACAAAGGGGTCTTTCTTACAACTCTTGAGAATGAGATCGGAGGTGCGGGATGGAAGTGGAAGGGAGGAGGGGAGGGAGGAGGGGAGGGAGGAGGGGAGGGAGCGGGCAGAGCGGGGGGGGGTTAAGCGTTTCTCAACATGTATCCCATAATGACGTGGTGGTGGCGGACGCGTGCGCTCCAGATATAATATGTTATTACGGTACAGGCCAATTTGTTAAAGTTGGTGCTGAAGAGAAGTCAGATGAGCTGTTGGATAAAACCGGGACGGGTGGGGGTGGGGGGGGGGCTAAAGGAGAGAGTGGCTACAGTGATGTGTGGGTGGGTTTGTTTCTGTTGTTTCCCCCCCCGTATGTTTCACATTCATTCCCTCACTGCTGTCCAGCTCTCTGTGTCTCTGTGTCTCTCTCTATATGTCTCTCTCTCTCCCCCCCTCTCTCTCTCTCTCTCTCTCTCTCTCTCTCTCTCTCTCTCTCTCTCTCTCTCTCTGCCATCTCTCTTTGTCGTCGCTCAACCCAAAAGTCACGGGATGCATGTGAAATTGACCAGCCTTCACATTAATGTTACTCACTGTGGAAGCCCTCGAGCACACGCACACACACACGCAAAAACTCACACACATACACACACACACACACACACACACACACACACACACACACACACACACACACACACACACACACACACACACACACACACACACACACACACACACATACATACTTCATCGTAGACAGCAACAACTTAATCCCCAAAGTCCTCAAAATGTAATTTGTATTCGCTACTAAAGGATTCCCTCAACAGATATTTAGTTGCTCGTTGTCACCCCGATGTGGGGGACAAATACC